>NW_007726660.1:375605-392667 GCF_000696425.1 Galeopterus variegatus
AAGGAGAGGGGTTAGCAAGAAATTGGTAAAGGGCCACAAAAAATGATGACATTGTGTAGTGTTGAATATACTAATTATCCTGATTTGAGCATCACGTACTGAACACAGGTATTGATATTCAGGGCGGTACCCCACAGATACGTACAATCAACTATGTTTCAGTAAAAACTAGTACTTTTTAAAAAATACTAGTATTTTTTTAAAAAAAAAACCAAAGTGGGCCATCAGGAGGCATCATATGCACCAGAATTGCAGAATGTTGCTAGTATTTTTTAAAAAAAAAAACCAAAGTGGGCCATCAGGAGGCATCATATGCACCAGAATTGCAGAATGTTGCCAACTTATACCAACAGGAAGTAGATACGGGAGTGGCCCCTGAGGGTGTCACGTCACAAAGGAGGGAATACACGCTGGATCTGGCCAAACTCACTGATGTGGTGGGTGCGCCAAGTGGAGGTTCTGGATTCTTTGTGTCATCTCAAGCCTCTGGGAGTGGTTCTTAGGGTTTCTCAGTTGGTTCGCTGAAACTTGGACCCACAGGTGGTCTACACTGATTGAAGCTGAGATGCCGGACTTTCCTCAGTTTAGTGCAGGAGTATTCACAAGACTAGAGAGATTGCATGCTGGAGTGGACCCAGCATTCAAGACCCGCTCACCCACCCCTCACTATGTTTCCTCTCTGGAGGAGGAGGGGCAAGGGGAGCAGAACTGATTAATTAATCGATCAGCCAATTAATCACGGTGACCCCAAGAACGAAATCACTGGACAGCCTAATAAAATCTTGGTTTGTATAGACTGGAAAGCTCTAGGTTTGGTGAGTAGAAGTCTGAGCTGAAGCAACATATTGGAGGACGTTATGAGCCCCCCATCAGTTCCCAGACTGAGCAGTGCACAGACTCAGAGCCCCTTGGATGAAAGGGGAGCCTGGGGCCCCTTGAGGAAGGACCCCGCTACACAGCCTAATGTGCACGCTATAAATCTTCCTCCTAGGTTTCCCCCAGAGGGACCAGGGCCATTTCCCAGAGTGGCTGTGCAGAAGAATGGTGGAAACCAGACATTTTAGGGATTATCGGATGATGGCTCTGAGCTGATACTGATTCCAAGAGACCCAAAAGGCCACTGTGGGCCAGTCAGAGTAAGAGCTTCTGGAAGTATTCCGGATGTCGACTGCTGTGTGACAAACCACAACAGCTTCTTGAGTCTCACTGTTCTGGGGTCAGGAGTTCAGGCAGGACTCAGCAAGAGATTCTCCTGTGGCTTGTGGTGGTCACTGAGATCGCTCAGTGGTACTCAGATGGGCTGCTCCGGAGGGTCCACACAGCTTCTCTCGCACAACCGGTGCCTTGGCAGGGAGGGCTAGAAGACTGTTGACCGGAGTGCCTACGGGGGTGGCCACTCGGGGACCATGAGCAGGCGTGCCAGCAAACAAGGTGGAACGTGCACCGGCTCATATGGCCTGGCCTCAGAATCCCATAGCGTCTCTTCTGTTACACTCTATTGGCTAAAGCAGTCACAGCCCATGCAGATTCAAAATAGCATAGACCCCACCTCTTAATAGGGGAAATGTCAGAGAACACATGGCCATGTTTTAACAATACCGCAGGAGATCAGGTAATTAGGACAGTTTGCTCAGGTCCCCCTCACATGAACCCACGGGGTCCCTGAACGCAGCTCGGGCTTGTTTTCCCAGTTCTGGAATGCACATTTGGAACTGACGTCCTCAGCAACTGACAGCTCCCTGACCTGTGGAGTGAGGGCTGTTGTGGTAGGAAAAGCCAACCAGAGGCCCCCTACCAAGAGACTAAACCAGAAGCAAGCCACGTGGCCACACTCCATCGGGTTGCAGGCATTGGTGCCACCAGGACTCACAGGATATAGGAGCGCTGGTTCGCACCACATCCCCATTCAGCCACCTACGGGGTCTGTACGGAAGACAGATGGACCTTGGAGAACGGCAATAGATTATCATAAACACAGCCAGGTGGTGATTCCGATGGCAGCCACCGTTGCAGCTGTGGTCTCTTGGCTGGAGCTAGGCAGTACATCTGGTACTTCTATCTGAGAAGCCATTTACCTTCGGTTGGCAGGGCCAGTAACGTACCTTCACTATCCTCCTTCAAGGTTATGTCACCTCTCCGGCCGCCTTTCATAACCTAGACCACAAGACCTTGACTGCCTTCCTCTTCCACAGGACGTCACACCAATCCGCGGAGCCCCCCATGACACCATTCCGCAGGGAGAGCACACAGCCTGTTGGTGGCAGGCGGGTTCCAGGGGACCTCTTCCACCGGAGAAGGAGCAGTAATTTGCCCTTGTTGCCATAGGCACTTATTCTGAATATGGATTTGCTTCCCCACCCAAAATACTCCTGCCAAAACTACCATCCCTGGACTGCCCGCATGCCTTATCCACCACCGTGGTAGTCCACATGTCTCTGTGTCTGACCAGGGAACTTACTTCGAGGTAAATAGTGTGACACTGGGCCTGTGGAATTCACTGATTCACCATGGGATTGTCCCTCACTCAGGAGCAGCAAGTGTGCAATGGCCTTCTGAAGATGCATTGCAGCACCAGCACTGGGGCAGCAGCCGGGAGGCAGCGGGTGGAAATGTGAGGAGGCCGTTAGCTCAGTGGTTAGGGCGTGGTGCTGGTAACACCAAGGTCAGTGTTCCTTCCCTATACCAGCCAGCTGCCAACAAAAAACAAAAAGAGAGAGAGAGACTAGAAATGGGAAGAGGCTTCTCTTCTCGCTATTATTCCCAGGGACCCACTGGCAAAATGTTTGCTTCCCCTCCCTGCAATGGAGCTCCCAAAAGAGGAATGTTCCCACCAAGGGACACAAAAATAAATTAAACTGGAAGTGGAGACGGCCACCTGGACACGACAGGCCCTCTGTGCCACTGAACCAATACTCAAGAAGGGGGTGATTTGTCCTGACTGTGGGGGACAAAGGGCTGCTAAACATATGACGGGACAAGGGGGTTGGGTATGCGTGGACCGGACATGACAACAACCCACTTTAGGCAGGAACGGTAATGACACAGACGCTTCAGGAATGAAGTGTGGGGGACAAAGGGCTGCTAAACATATGACGGGACAAGGGGGTTGGGTATGCGTGGACTGGACATGACAACAACCCACTTTAGGCAGGAACGGTAATGACACAGACGCTTCAGGAATGAAGGTTTGGGCCACCCTGCCAGGCAAGGAGCCACGAGCAGCCGGGCACTCGATGAGACAAAGACAGTGGAGCGGTGAGAGGAGGAGGCGCCAGCCCCGCCACGCGACCTGCTGCGGGAACAAGGCCAGCACTCGTTACGAGTGTCCCTCCTCGTTTCCATAGGGATGTATTTGTAGGATAATCGTTTTCTTTTTCTCCCTCTCCCATCCCCTTATCTTATGAGGTAAAATGCATTGATGACAGTTAAACTTATATCTCAGAGTTCAAGTTCTAGGTTATCAAGGCGGAGTGGGACACAGCTGGGGGACGAATATGCATCATCCCGAGATGGATAAAGGGGCACTGGTGCCTCTGTGTGTCACATGGCTGCAGACACACGGTGGCTGCACTGCACCCTGGCCATGGGGCTGGACGCACCTCAGTCCTCACGTCCACTGGGGATGCTTCCTCTGATCCTCCGGTTTCTCCTTCCAGATTGTCACATTCTGGGTCCCTCCACAATTGTGCCAGGCCTGACCTTATCAGAAATTTCTTGATGACTCTGGGTGAACCCTGGCTGGTGCCAGGTAAGCCCTGCACAAGGGCCCGCGGGTGAGAGTGTGGGGCACATCCGTCTGGGCCTGGTGCCAAGGGAGGGAGAAGGGACCCGCTCCGGGAGAGACGGTGGAGAGGGGGGTCGTGGCCGGGGCCTCGAAGCCCTTGCCAGTCAGCACTTGCAACATGAAGGAGCGAGCGAGACAGGAGCCCCACACCACCGACGTCCTCCTGGAACTCATGGTGGGCACAGTGCCCTGTCCACCCTGCCGGCCAGACCTGCTGCTGCCTCGCTGTGCGGTCTTGGGCCAGCCCTTGCCCTCTCCGTGTCTGTTTCCCAATTGTATTAGTCCGTTTCTGTTGCTTATAGCAAAATACCTGAAACTGGGTGACTTATAAAGAAAATGAAATTTATTGCAAGCCATGCCCATGACCACTGTTTTTAATCCATTCACTACAGCACAGTCCTACAATCTCATCACCTCTTCAAGGCCCCACCTTTCAATTACCATAATAGGATTTCCCACCCTCAACAGTTACCGTGGGGATTAAGCTTCTAATACATGAAACTTGGGGACACAGTTCAAGCTTCAGTGAGTTTTGGGGGGACATAATTCAATCCACTACACCAACTGTACACAAAGGGCGAAGACTCATCTATGAAAGCTCTTCCTGCTTCTAAACTTGCTGAGTCTCCTATGGGAAGTGCCTGGTTTGGAAGAACAGAGCGCCCCTGAAAAACAAAAGCAAAAATGAACAAGAACAGGTGCTCCTGCCCCACTGCACCTGACTCAGACTCCTCCAGAACATGTCCCCAGCCACCTGGGCCATGTCCGAGCCTGAGAGGGGTAGACATGGGGCCTGGTGAGCTGGAGGCTTCAGAATCATGGCTGGTGGGCAGCGGGCCTCAGGGCCGAGCAGAGGGGGGACGCCTCCCCTCCACACTTCAGGGCATGTGGCCTAATGACATTGCAAACAGCCCTGCTGGGGTAGCTGGGCAGGGACAATCTTTCCTCTGTACAGATGAGGAAAGCCAGGTTCAGAGAGGTAAGTGACTTGTCCAGGGAGCCACAGGCCGTAGGAGGTGGCGGGGCTGGGTGTGCCTGGCTCCTGAGCCCTTCCTGGTGAAGACAGTGAAGGTTGGTGGCTACATCAGTATCACAGACCGAGTGGCTTGAACAATTGAAATGTATCATCTCACAGTTCTGGCAGCCAGAAGTCTGAGACCGAGGTGTTGGCGAGTTGGCCGCTTCCCAGGGCGGTGAGGGGGAATCTGCTCCAGCATCTCTCCTGGATTCTGAGGTTTGCTGGTGCTCTTTGGCATCCGGCAGCCTACAGAGGCATCACTCCGATGTCCACCTTCAACCTCATGTGGCATTCTCCCTGTGTGCGGGTCTCTGTGTCCAAAGTTCCCCTCTTTATAAGGATACAAGTCACCAGTCATATTGGAGTAGGGCCCACCTGTAGGGAAAGTGAAACTAAATGGTCAGGGCCCCTCACATGTTCAGAATCTTGCTGAGCATTTCATGTAAATATGCACGTGCGCCCAGGTGTTCCTTGGTTACTGTCTAATGTAATTGCGCATGTGCACCCAGGTATTCCTGGGTTAGTATAAAGGATGAACGGCTCTGACCCACAGGGCCCCCCCCGCCCCTGGGATGCCCAGGGGGGCCACGGGGAAGCCGCTACTGCTGCTGGAGGCTGTTGCTGCAAGCTGTTGTTGCCAGGGCCCCCAGGGTGTCCCCAGGAGGCCACTGCCGCTGCTGTTGGAGGCTGCTGTAAGATGCTGCTGCTGTTGCTGAGGAAGCTGGGGACTGAGCCCGCACTGCAATGAACCTGTCAACTCTGCCAATGGCTCCTAGGTCTTTTCCAATTACGTAGCTCATGACCTGTATGTGAGGGTTCTTTGACACAGCCAGCATGTGAGGGGTTTGGCGAACCAGCCTGGCATGTGAGGAGTCTGTGACCCAGTCCATACAATGGGTTTGAAGGGTCTGAGCCCTAGCCTGACACCACCCTAATGATCTCCTTATTTGGAGATAAGGTCGTTACCTCTGTAAAGACCCTATCTCCAAATAAGGTCACATTCTGAAGTCCTGGAGGTTAGGACTTCCATATATGAATTCAGCCCATAACGGTGGCTGAGAGTGTAGACTTCCTTTCCCAGCCCAGCCCCAAACCTTCTCTGGATGGTTCTTCTGTTCCATTCATAGTGGGCTGGTCACAGTTGACTTGGAAGTCACCTGGCCAGGATGCCTTCTGGAGCCACGTCTGGGTGGAGCAGGTGGGCCCCAGCAGGCACCCTTCTGGACACCCTGGCAGACCAGCTCAGCAGCTACTGGGCAAAGCGCCTTCCAGCTCCACCCAGCTCTGCCCTTGCCAGGGACCTGGCACTGTGGGCCACTCACAGCTCTCATGTGATCCTCACAACCACCTATAAGGTAGGGATGAACTATTCCCATTTTACAGAGGAAGAAACTGAGACTCAGAAGAGGGTATTCACCTACCTGCAGTGTCACAGCTGATAAATAACAGAGCCAGGATTCAAAGCCCAGCAGACTGGCCCCCAAGCCTGTGCTCTAGACCCTCACACTCAGCCACAGAAATGAATTACGGGGCCTGAGGACATGGGTTGGTGAGCAGGGCACCAAGGGAAGACGAGGCACAGCCCCAGGGAACAGCTCCAGGTGGAACTGCCTCCCCAGCTCTGATCAGCTGGCCCTGCCCCTCCAAGCCTCACTTCTGCCACTGCACAGGACTGACAGTAATTCTCAGTGGCTTGGGCTGCTGGGAGACTCCAGCGAGCTCCACCAGGATGGCCACATGTCCCATGAGGGCAGGGCCTGTACCTGTCCGGTCCCCTGCTGGGCACCTGGGCCTAATAGAGTCTGGCACACTGGAGGCACTCAGTAAAAACACAATACTGGACTTGTGTAGTTTCTATAAAGGTGGATAATTAGCAAAATCACAACTTTTCTGAGCTGAGGTCATAGGGCAACCAACCAATCTCCCAGGACAGATGGGACCCCATGGCACAGATGCCGGATACCAAACAAGCTCATAAGAAGAATTCAGCCTCTGTGGTTTGAAGGTGTCTCTGAAAAAGCATGTGTTGGAGGTCCAGCCTGTGGCTCACTCAGGAGAGTGTGGTGCTGATAACACCAAGGCCACAGGTCCAGATCCCTATATAGGGATGGCCAGTTAGCTCTCTTGGGAGAGTGTGGTGCTGACAACACCAAGTCAAGGGTCAAGATCCTCTTACCGGTCATCTATAAAAAAAATGAGTCACCGTAAAGCTGACAGGTGACTGCAGCAGTGGAACGGTATCTTTAATGTGCCCAGGAAAAATAATTCCTAGTCTGGAGTTCTATATCCTGAAAGACATCTTTCAAGAATGAGGGTGAATAGCTAAAGGATACAGCGTTTCTTTGTGAGGTGATGAAAATGTTCTAAAAGGTATGGGATGGTTGCACATACCTTTAAATATACTGAAAACCACTAACATATACACTTTAAATTGTATGGTATGTGAATTAGATCTCAACAGAGCTGTTTTACAAAAAGGATGATGATAAAATAAAAAAACATCTTTAGACAAAGAAAAACTGAGAATTTGTCACCAGCAGATCTTTGCAAAAGAAATTTCTAAGACTCCAGGTAGAAGGGAATTGATCCCAGATAAATAGTCTAAGATACCAGAAGAAACAAAGAACAAAGAGAATACTTAATATGGACAAGAAAGACATTAGGTCCTGGAGGCTCTGCCCTCATGAGTGGATTAAAGCCACTATCAGGGAAGTGGCTCCTTATGAAAGGATGAGCTCAGCCCCCACTCTGCTCTCTCTCACCCTCTCTCTGCCCTTCTGCCAGGGGATGATGCAGCAAGAAGACCCTCACCAGGTGCTGGCCCCTTGATCCTGGACTTCCCAGCCTTCAGAACAGTGAGCCAATAGATTTGTTATTTATAAATTACCCAGCCTGTGGTATTCTGTTACAGCAGCACAAAATGAACTAAGACATCAGCTAGAAGTCCTAGCAACTTGGTCAGGATGGAGTGTGAGCTAGTGTGTGGGGTAAACCCCCAGGAGCCGCAGACACGGGGGAGTTCCCACCACCCGCAGGCTCCCCTCCGTGCACCTCACCAGGTGCTCGTAAGAAAGATTGAGGGTGACCAAGGGGCCCAAAAAGCCTCCTGCAGTCCCTGTAGGAAAGCATGGGGTCCCCTCTCACTATCTCCATTTCCACCATAGAACAAAGACTGTAAGCAGCTGGGGGCAGGATGGGAAAAGCTCTCAGGGTGCAGAGGAAGACCTATTGCAGGTCAAACAGAAAGACTCTCCTTACCTTGGAGAAGGGGCAGACATACATCCCGGGCTCAGACCATTAGATCCCACCTGCCACTGGGGGAGGGACAGGATCAATGAGACCCAGCTGCTGCCCAAGACTGAAGCTGAGCCAGAGCAATGGAGGATGCCACCACACCTGCCCAAACAACAACAACAACAACAAAACAGGCTTAACAGTACTGGGTAACAAGTTACAGTGGTCTCCTGCTAGAGGAGAGACTCTCGCTGAGGAGCAAGTGCAAAGGGAAGACCTAGAGCTGAATGTGGGGTGGGCATCAGGAAGAACCTTCTGGCAAATCAGGCTAAACTACCCTAAACACATGGTAATGCTAGAGGAATGTCAAACAACCCAACTAAAAATAGGCAGCAGGTTTGAATAAGACACTTCATCAAAGTAGATATATGTACGGCAAATAAGCACATGAAAAGATGCTCAATACGATTAGCCACGTGAGGTCATGCTAGAGAAATGCGAAGCACCGAGGGTGACCACAATGACAGCAACCCAAACGCAGCTCAGCTCCTGATTAGATTAACCCAACTCCCCAGATGAAAGGCCTGGCCAAAGAAGAAGAGGGTCCATTCTGGAAATGGCATAGATACCAGCTCAGTATCTACTATCTTACCACGAGAGGTCCAGCTTTCAACCAAAAACTATTAGACACATGAAGAAGCAAGAAAATACAACACCCTGTCAAGAGACAAAGCAATCACAGAATCAGACTCGGATATGACCCAGATGCTGGAACTATTAGGAAATATTTAATAAAGGGTCTGGGGGGAAAAGATGAACATGTATACAACACCCTGTCAAGAGACAAAGCAATCACAGAATCAGACTCGGATATGACGCAGATGCTGGAACTATTAGGAAATATTTAATAAAGGGTCTGGGGGGAAAAGATGAACATGTATGAACTATTGTGGAATTTCATCGGACATAGAAACTATAAGAAAAATACAATGAAAATGCCAGAAATGAAACGCAGTTAAAAAAAAAGAAGAAGAAGAAGAAGAAGAAAAAAAAAAAAAACAGTAAAAGAGAATAACTTTGACGGGCTCAATGGAAGACTCCACACAGCTGGAGAAAGTCAGTGAACCTGAACATAGGTCAATAGAAATTGCCAAACTGAAACTCAAAGAGAAGAAATAGAGGGAAGGGGGGACAAAAACAGAACACAGCATCCAACAGTTAAGAGAAGATATCCAACAGTCTAAAATATGTGTAAGTGGAATCCCAGAAGAAGAGAATGGGATGAAAGAATATATGAAATCAGGATGGATGTGAATTTTCCAAAAGTAATGATAGACACCAAACAACAGATCCAAGAAACTCATGGACCTACATATAAAACCTAAAACTATAAAACTTCTAGAAGAAAACATAGGAGAAAATTTCTGTGACTCTGGGTTTCTTTGATACAACACCAAAAGCACAAAAGAGAAAATTGATAAACTGGACTTTATGAAAATTAACTTCTGCTATTCAAAATATACCATTAAGAAAGTGAAGGCAACAAATGAAAAAATAGATAAATTGGATTTTATAAAAGCTCGTGTGCATCAAAGAAAATTATCAAGAGAGTAAAAAGACAACATACAGAATGAGGGAAGACATTTGCAAATTATTAACCCCTATCTGATAAGGCATTAATATCCAGAATGTATAAAGGACTCCTACAGCTCCACAACAAAAAAAACCCAAACAATTAAAAAATGGGCAAAGGGGCCGGCCCGGTGGCGCACTGCTACAGTGCGCCGCTTTGGAGCGTGGCGGCACTCCCGCCGAGGGTTCGGATCCCACATACAGACCGGTTCCCACTCACTGGCTGAGCGAGGTGCGGGTGCGACACCGAGGGTTGCAATCCGTTGCCGGACACGAAAAAAGAAAAAAAAAAGAAAAAAAAAAAATGACACATAGAATTACCATATCATTCTGCAATTCTGCTTTGGGTATATTCCCAAAAGAACTTAAAGCAAGGACGTGAAGAGGTATTTGTACATCCATGTTCTTAGCAGCATTATTCATAACAGCTAAAATGTGGAAGCAACCCAAGTGTCCATCGATGAGGAATAGATAAAAAAAAAAGGTGGTACATACATTCAATCAGCTTTAAAGAGGCAGGAAATTCTGACATATGCTACACTGTGTATGAACCTTGAGGACATTACGCTCAGTGACAGAGTGGGAAATCAACAAGGTGTTATTAGACTTTGTGGAAAACAGACGCCAGAGGGTTTCTACAGCCATGTTGAGAGTTGGGGAAACATTGGCAATTGGACATAGAAAACTAATCAAATGAAAAGAGGAGGTTCCAAAAGTTATGCAGGAAAGGAAATGTTCAGATGGCTCAGATGTGAGCAGTAATATGGATATTAAATACTGATTTAACAAATGTTATATACATACATTGCGAGCGTAGAAAAGGGAAAGTCGGGGGCAGGCAGCGAGAGAGCTAAGTTTGCATGTTCCATTACAGGCAGTCAGTAGACAATGTCCAACGTTGATGAGCAAAGAAATAGTGTTATAAACATATTATTGACAAATATGAAATAAGTACCTGTAAATAGTTGCAAGTAATTGCTTTGGGAGAAAAACGAAGGAGGTAGGGATGGGTCAAGCTTTGTTAGAAGCTTTTAGTACTATTTGGCTTCTTTAAAATTATATATGTGTATTACCTTGGTGGAAAAATCAAAATAATTAAAACGCAATAAAGAAAAGGATGGGGTTGAACTGGGTGGTCTCGGGAAGCCAATCTGTGGTTCTAGAACTGCCATGGAAAATGGGACAGTGAGGGTCATGGGATCTGGAATGGTGTGGCCCAAACTTCAACATCTGAGAACCCCATTCACGAATTCTGCCAACTGTACTAGTCTTTGTCTAATATTATCTTCAGTATTTTAATTACATGGATATATTTCAGAAGGTGTTATGGGTTGAACTGTGTCCCCCAAAAAGATAACGTTGAAGTCTAAACCGCCAATACCTATGAATGTGGCCTTATTTGAAAATAGGGTCTTTGCAGATGTAACCACGTTGAGACAAGGTCATTAAGATGGGCCCTAATCCGATTTGATTGTGTCCTTATAAGAAGAGGAGAGAGACACACAGAGAGGAGAACGTCGTGTGATGACAGAGGCACAGAATGGAGTGACGCAGCTGCAAGCCAAGGAATGCTAGGGTTGCCAGCCACCCCCAGAAGCTGGAGGCACAGGAAGTTTCTATCCAGTCTCAGAGGGAGCACGGCCCTGCTGACAGCTTGATTTTAGACCTCTCCCCTCCAGAACTGTGAAATAATACATTTCTGTTGTTTTAAGGCAAACTGTTTGCAATACTTTGTTACAGCAGCCCTAGCAAACTAATACAGAAGGCAACTGGAAAACCAGCATCCCTTGCCATAAACTGAAGGGAGCTGTAGAAAGACCGCATTGACAGAACCCTGTCTGTAATGTCTGGCCACTCTGAGTCCCGTCCTGCCCAGCAGTGCTGTGGCTGTTCTGAGCTGTAGAAGTGGAGTCTGCACCCTGCCTTCCAGGCTGGGCCTGGTCTCAAGCCTCCGGGGGAACTGGGCCCACTGATGTGCTGTTTCTCCAAGTCACAGACTCTCTGCTGCGACAGCCACCATCCCTCTGTGTATTTCCATCCCCCCGCAGAGTCTTTGAAAATGCTCTCTCTGCCTTAAGGCAGGGCCCCACTCTCCAAGCAGAAGAGGAAGGATAAAGGCTGAGAGGGAGCCTATGTCTTCTAGGGTCTAAGCAACCCCACTCTGTGAAATCTTCTGGTGACACATGCAAAGCTCGTGCACTCTGAGCCTGACAGGCAGGGGGCTGTTGTTCCCAGGACCATTCTCAGGGGACCCCCCCCCCAACATATGGAGGAACCTGACCTGAAGCAGATGAGCACAGCCGGGGGACCCAGCGATGCCCTGTGGGAATCATCCTCACAAGGGGGCTTGGCAAAGTCTCTCCTAGTCTCTGACTCCTTGTCGACTGAGTTCATTAATCAGGAAGGCAGGTTCACGGAGTGCTTTGGAGCTAGGAATGTTCTGGAAGGGGGTCCAACCAGTAGAAAAATAGAGCAGAAGGTCTAGAGGCTGGGCTCTGTTGAACTTGAAGTGCAGGTGCATGTGTGTGAACCTCACGTGCACATGTAAGTGGTTATGTGTGTGTGCACATGTGAGTGGTTGTGTGCATGTGTGAGTGTGTATTGGAACGGAGCAGAGGAACTCTCTAAATCCAACTAGGCCCACCCCCAATGGCTTTCCACCCCCAAACTTTTTGCCCAGGAACTTCATTTAAACACCATTCCACCTCCTCTCTTACCCCAATCACTATTGATCGCAATGATCCCAACCCCTGGTCCTGCAACTGGAAGGTCTCTTCCAGCCTGGTGCTCACCAGCTCATGACCAACTTCCAGGTAGAGTAAAGGATTAAATGGAAGGCACAATAAGAAGTGAAACAATTAGAATTTCTGCCTCATTATCATGGTAATCTTATCAGTCGGATAATGAGGTATTAATGGAGATTTAATGTGCATCTCATAACAGAATCCCTTGGAGAAAACACACAGGGAAATTGCTGTAAATCCACTTAATGATGGAGAAGTCCCAAAACACCATATTCCAAAGGATGAAAAATGCAGGATGCAAATGAGAAAGAATCAAGGTCAATAACACCACAGGGACGGGCCTAATGGCAGATTTGGACATATATGTAATAAAAATTGCATGTTGCTTTTAAACCTCACCCTCTGTTGTTTTCAAATGTGCATTCCTAGTAATGAAACACAAGTGCAGCCAGAATGATTTGTATGTTTTAGAAACCATAGGGGGGATGGAAACACGTCTCAAAACCCATCAGGCCCCCCGCGGGGAGCCATGGGAACTGGGGTGTTTTACCAAGAGGCCTCCAAGGAAACGGGGACAGACAATGAGCCCCTCGGTTGGCGGAGAGGGGAAGCAGCCTATCGGAGTTCAAGGGCATTTGGGAAACACCAGCAGGAGGGAGACAAATGCATTTACTCCCACTCCTTCATTCAACAAACATTTGTAGGCGCCTGCTGCGCACCGCTGACCAGTCAACTCAGAAAGACAAAGGACACGCACACATACAAGCCCGTAATGAAAGCCTGAATTGAGAGAGCGCCTACTACGTGCCAGGCACTGCTGCAACGCCATATGCAGATTATCTCTTTTAATTCCATCAGCAACCCTGGGAAGTAGGAACTTCAGAGAAATCATTGCCTCACGTCGCATCTTGGTCTGAACCTCACCGCTACTGTGTTAGGTGGAACCCTATGAATTTCCCATATTTGACTGGGATCCACAAAAAGAGAAATTTCGTCTTGTCCATGCTAATATTTTATTCCTTGGCTATGGACCCTTGCTAGATATGGGAGCCTCTAACCAAAAAAGGCAGAAGAGAGGGACAGAAACTGCACTGAGATGAAGGTCACAGAATCCAAGGAGCTGCCAGATCCACAGCCTAAAAGGGGAAAAGGGACAAGAGTCCTGTGCTCCATCCATGGCCACTCACTCAACTTACACTCCCCACACCAGCAGTAAATGCCAAGTAAATGGAAAGGAATTCCCAAAATACTCATCCTGTAAATTAAAAGCACTTCATGCATTGGAGCATGCTAAGCAAATGTTGGCTGTTTGATTCTTATAATTTATTGATGATAATAAATAACTCTTGGGCCTCCTAGATATTTCCACAGATTGAAAGTAAAGTTATCTCTTTAGTTTATTTTAGGAAACTTAGATATGGTGAGTTTTGTGGGGCGCTAAGAGCCAGGTAACCAACTGTCCTGGTTTGCCTAGGACTGTCCAGATTTTAGTCCTGAATGATCCCACATCCAGGGGAACCCCTCAATCCTGGGCAAACTGAGAAGGTTGGTCACCCTATGCGAGAGGGAAAGGCCTGGACTCCCAGGGCTGTGGACAGGAAACACCGGGATGGTTGGATCCAGTACTGGGCAAGCAGCCCCTGTGTACTGGGCTGTGTGCTGCTCCCCAGGCTAGTGGCAGGCACAGCTTTTCCTGGTCATGGGCTGTCTGGGAGACCCTGGGGCCTCCATTTTAGTGACAATGGTGTGTGTACAAGAGCAGGAGAGGAAGACAGAGAAGGAATCTTCATCACACAGCTACTGGCCAGGTTCTGGAACAGCCACTGAACATCCAACACCTGCCTTATTCCTCTCAGCCAGGAGAGCATGAGCCCACTTCACAGATGAGAAAACTGAGATGTGGGCTGGTGAAAGGACTTGCCAAAAGTCACAAGCAGCCAGTGAGAGACTGAAGGACTGAAGAAGGATGAAGGATGTCAAGACTCAGCTTGTGGATGGGTGTGGCCCCCAGAAAAGAGGTCAGTCTCACCCAGAGAAAAAGTGGAAATTGGGCAACATTTCTGGAGTCTCGCAGCTGTGTTCCGGTTAATCACAGACTGCAAATTGAATGAAGTTAAGACAGTGTTGCCTCTTTGAATGTCCCCCAGGCCCTGTTTAATGAATAAATAGGCATGATTTGTAATTAGCTTATCCATTGCACGAATGCTTCTAGAACACCTGAAGTGAGTTAAACATGCCCCCTGCAATCTTGTCGACAATATTAATTTGCTCAGCAGACCTTTCTTTCTGATCCATGGTGCATGTGACCGAATGATCACATATTGCTTCAAACGATCACATATTGCTGTGCAGTGGACATATTGAGAAAAATTGGGATTTTTCAGTCTGGAAAGATAAAGATACAGTGTCCTCATCAGTCTTGCCTCCCAGAGTGGGATTTGGATGCTGCAAGCTCCGTTAGTTTTCATCAGCAAATGCTAGATAACCCACAAAACAATCTCCCATCTTACCCCTCAACCAGCCTTGAAAATCCCACAGCCGCTGGCCAAAAAGTCTTCTTTCCGGTCATTAGCGACACCTCACTGAGGGGTCCGAGGCTGGGCCAGGGGTCTTCACCAATCTGGGCTGCCTTTTGTGCAAGCTGTCGCCTGCTTGCAGTGGCTGCCTGATACCCGCAGCCGCTGTTTGAGTCCACTAATTCCTGCCAAGCTATCGGGCATCCTGTATCATTTATCCTGTAATTGGGGCTGCTTATCAGTTTTGCCTAGTTTCTGTGCTAACCATGTGGCTGCTACTGAAATTCCAAATCCTAATATTTCCCTGCTCAGGGTTGGTGGGAGGGTCCCTCGGCGCAGGTAGCTGTCTTGATTGCCTCCACGTTTTCCAGCAAAGGGGCTTCCATTCATCTTCATCATGGGTTCAATCTGTGCACAGAGAGGAGGCAGCCGCCCCAGTGGGGCTTTTCTACCCAGTCACCTGGAGGCTTTCTCTCATCTGTTCCTCTGCCTTCATAGTCTGCCTGCCCTGCTGCTTTCTCTGGGGTCTGCAAGGCATCCCCAGCAACCAGGCCCTGGGCCCTGCATGGAAGTCTAGGTGCCAGCCTGCTACAAGGGAAGAGGCGGATGTCACCCACCCCTTCTCCTTCTGAACAAGGCAAATCAGGAGGTGGAGACTGTCAAGCTGTCATTGCTGTGGCCTTGACACTGGGAAGCGGACCTGGGCTGTGTATGGAAAAATGGGTCTT
This sequence comes from Galeopterus variegatus, assembly GCF_000696425.1. Taxonomy (NCBI): domain Eukaryota; kingdom Metazoa; phylum Chordata; class Mammalia; order Dermoptera; family Cynocephalidae; genus Galeopterus; species Galeopterus variegatus. The sequence goes on from NW_007726660.1 coordinate 391,262, forward strand.
TCCGGCTCCAGAGACTCCAGTTCAGTCTGATCTGCTGATGCCCGCTGGGCACCAGGCTTCATGATGGGTATCCGGCCCTGCCCTCAAAGGACTCACATGCACAAGAGGGAGTGCACAGCAGGATCAGGATAAGAACTGTCATGGGCACAGTCCTCTGCAGTTTGCCAGGCTCCTTCTGCTCCCTAGCTCATGCAATCCCTATAATCCTAAGGCTGGTTTTGTAGAAGGGCAGACAGGATCCCTTAGTAGCTAAAAATACAGATTTGGGAATCCTTTTGACCTGGACTTGGACTTTGGCTCTGCGATTTATTTTCTGTGTGGCTTTCAATAAGCCACTTCACCTTCCTGAGCCTCAGTCTTCTCACCTGTAAAATGGACTCACAATGACGCCTACCTGACCAGCAAGGGTTCTGTGAGGTGATGTGTGTAAAGTGCTCAGACCTGGGCCTGGCACACAGACACTGTATTGGAATGATGTTGGAGCAGGGCTCAAGTCACAGTGTGACTCAGGCTGTCGTCTCATCTATGAAATTGGAATAATAACCTTGTTGTTGAGTTGCTTTAGAAAAGCTCATATACTGGGAACAGTGGTTATTTGCCACAACGCAGGCTGAGCAAAAGGAACCTGGTGTGTTTGTGTGTCTAAGTCTGGGGAGCTGGATGAGTTCTGGGTCTGTCCAGAGCTGTCCAAGGGCTCAGTGAAAGGCCATTCACGGCGGGCCGGGAGCTGATTCTAGCTGATTCCCTGCCCTCCTGTGCATCCTGGCCACTCCTCCAGAGAGGGCTAAGCGCTGCTTGGTGGCCGGCCTTTTCATCCAATGGTTTGTACCTGTCCTTGGCCACAAGATGTCACCCAAGGAACAGCAAAGCAGGGGCCTGGGAGGAAACTGGCCAGCCCAGAAATCAAACCAGGAACAGCAGATTCCAGGGGAAGACGCTGCAAAGGGTGGCCTGCTGTGGTGGGTTCAAATCCCAGGGTTTCCAAAATCGTGGCGCTGTTGCCCCCAGAGGACACGGTTTATAGACGCCACCTAAACTGATAAGTAAATAGGGACAAGATCCTGACTTCTCAGAGTAGGTTCAATGCCGGGGTGGGGCGTGCAGACAGACGCTTCGGCGTCATCGGGGCTGCAGCCTCAGGCGCCCCCTGCCCCAAGTGGCATGGGCTCCGTCTTCCCGGCGGGGCCCCTGCCAATGGTCTGCGCGGCAGCCAGCGGGAGCCTGGACCTCGAAGGGCGGGAGAGGCAGGAGAGCACGGTCCCCAGCCCTCCACCCCCAGGGGCGCGCCGCAGGCGCCGGCGAGGCCCGGCCACGCGCCCTGCTGTTTCCAGACCCGAGCACGGCTGGAGCCGGAGCTTCCCGCGGACCCGACGTGGCGGCCCAGCTGCGGGACTCGTCCCACCGCA
>NW_007726660.1:393667-456889 GCF_000696425.1 Galeopterus variegatus
CGGGAGGGGCGCCCGGCGCTGCAGGGAAAGGGGCGCGGGGCCCGGCCCAGGGCACGGGCGAGGGGCGCGGTGTCTCCCCAGAGGCCGTGGAGGTGCGGGGGGCAGAGCCCCTGTCGCGGCAAGAGGGATACTGTCTGCCCCTCATCCACCCCCTCTGCAAACATCTGGGGACAGCTACAATTTGCGTGCATGCCGTCCCCAAGGAGAGCACAGGCTTCAGGGAAATCCCTGCTGTGCAGAGGGGTAGAGACGGAGTGAGATCTCACCGGGGAGGGAGGGAAGGAGGCAGGATGTGGGTTTCTGCCACCAAGGACCATTCGAAGGGGTAGGAGTGGGGGGAGGGCACAGCTTAGTGGCAGGTAAAGCATGGCACTTTGGGGTAACGGTGACAGTTTGAGGGGCTGGTGTGGAGCTGGAGGGCAAGGTAAGGGACAGAGGCATGTGGCCGAAGAGGCAGACTGGAACCCAAACGGGAAAGAGAAGATTTTGTCCGAAGAGGAATCTGACCAGACTTGGTTGATTCTAAGGCGGACGTGATAGGGAGGGGGGACATGGCTGTGGCAGCAGAGGCAAGTTCAAGAGACGTTTCCTCAGGACCCCTCAAGACGTCCGGGTGCCCCAGGGACTGGGCAGTGGAGAAGAAAGGCTGGGAAAGGGGTGAGGGGATGACGAGAGGTGGGATGGGGCAAGGCACTTAAGGATTAAAGAGTCCAAACCCAGAAAGGTATAAAGTTTCAGAAATTATTTCACTGTAGTCATTATTGGTGACCATAGCAGAATGGAACTTGTGCTAACAACTGAGCCTTATAGTTCAATACGGGTTCTCTGAGTGACTTCTCTGCGCAGACAGAGGTGGTCCGCGTGTGCCTGGACAGGAGAGCATGGCCGGCACTGGGCCACCCGCAGAGAGTGCACGGCTGTGTCTTTCAGCCCCGATACACATTTGTGTCCACTGGCAAGGCTCTCAAGTTTCCCCAAGTCAGCTCAGTGGACAGCCTCTCCCATTAGGGGTTCCACACACCCACCGTACTCCTAGCAGCCTGTAATTTCACTGCACTTTGACCACATCTGTGATTTAAATGCTAGCACAGGAGACGGATTTCAAGATTTTACATGAGACTGCAAGGGTTCAGTGAAGCAATATGGCCCAAATCAGGAGACACCCTTCAAAGAAGTTGTCACTTGCCTTAGGTCTGGTCAGTGGCAGAGCTCAAGTTACAACCGTCTTCAGGTTCCGGAACCTGGCACTACAACCATACACCACTTGAAACCCGTGGCTTTTCAGTAAGTGGCAGGAGTGACCCAGGAGGGAAGACACCTCTTCAGGCTCACTGGTGTGGCCCACCTTTGCTATGGAGGTGCTTGCTGGTGGGCATCACTGATGACACTGTGCTAGGACAGCCCTCAGCACCTTCCCTTCCCATCATCTGTCCCTTTCCTGTGCACTCATCTCCATCGGCCTGGCTCATTTGCAACTTACTACCCCTAAGCAGCAGCAGGCGCAGCCTCACCTGTCACCATCAGTCACAAGAGAAGGAAAGGAGGGCGGTCAGTAATACAGATGTAAGGTGGGGGCTGGCCGGTTAGCTCACTTGGTTAGAGCATGGTGCTGGTAACACCAAGGTCAAGGGGTTCGGATCCCCGTACCAGCCAGCTGCCAACTGCGGGAAAAAAAAAAAAAGATTGTATGGTGGGGCAGAGGGAGGTAAGTAATTCCAGGAGTGGGCATCCACATACTGCCTGTGGGCAGCAGTAACGAGAGAGGGAAAGCATGCTGCTGAAACATTCTCTCACAGCAAGGCAAGCCAGGCTGCACTTGGGGAGCAAAAGTCAAGTCAGAGGCCAAGGGCTGCTGCAACCAGTGCTGTTATTTTATGTGGGACATCCAGTTTTGAAGAGACACAAAACACAACCCAAATGAAACAGCCATTCTAAAAGCTTAAGCAGAGGAATATTAGACAAAAGATAATTTTCATACAGAAATTTGGGTATGTCGTTGAACACAACAACCCTCTGGAGATGTTTAGCAATTTGAGGTTAGGGAAACAGACAGCATTACATAACCAGGCAGATTATGAGTAAACACTTGGAGGCTGCCCAGTTAGCTCAGTTGGTTAGAGCACAGCCTTATAACCCCAAGATTTGGATCCCTGTACCCGCCAGCTGCCAAAAACAAAACAAACAAAAAAACACTTGGATTTAAGCATATAAAAAGAGCTACCCTTAAAGGGCAAATTGGACCGGCTGTCAGGCAAGAAAGAGTTCTCATACTTTGAAAGGGCCTTCTCCCATTCATACCAATTACCTTTGTGGGATGTGGAGTCAAGTGGATCGCAAGTTTTAGCGAGTAAGAGCCAGATGTGGAGCTAGCTAGGAATGCAGATTCCTGGGATCATATCAAGAAATTGGTTCAGTGGGTACAGGGTGGGGTCGCGCATCTGCAGTTTTATGAACACATCCGGTGGACAATGCAGGTAGGTGGGTTCACGCCTGATGGATGCTGGCACTCCTGGCGCTTCTCAAACTTCCCTGAGAGGAAGCGCCACCTGGAGGACTTACTCGTTCCATCCCCTGTGGACTCTGATAGAGCAACAAGAACACCAGGTGATTCTCAACATGTAGGTTTGGGTTTGGGAAACAATGGTTTATAGTAGAACTCCCCAGAGCACTTAAAAATGGACCAATTCCTTGGCCCCACCCCGAGAGATTATAATTAATTTGGTCAGTGCGGGTCAGAGCAGATCCCTAGACTGAATTAAACAGGGATTAGTGATAAGAAATGTCAGCAGCTATGTATGTCTATCCACAGCCCTGGTCACAAAACTTTTGTCAAAACTACAGATTAGGAGGGCTAAGGAAAGCTGAAGTGAAAATGTCCTAGTTTTTAAAAATCACATTGGATATTCTTCACAGGAACATAAAAATTCATGCTTTTGGCCAGCAGTATGGCTGAATTCCTAGTTAACAGAAATAAGATTACCACCGTTTTCATGTTGTCTACAACAGGTCCAATAACGGAACTGAGAGCTATTCCTGTTTTAGCAAAAAACATTGGAGATGTTTTCTGGATCCCCACAACCAGAAATTTTCCAGCTACTCTGGTTCTGTGGTCATTTTTTAAAAAAGTCTATGAACTACATTTTGCTACACTAAGTGGATGGAAAGGATCCTTCTGGCATGAAATGACTGAAGCAAAAGCTCTTCACTGAATGCTTCAATCTTTAGGAAGAGGACACATTTACAGCCCAGGGGAGCTCTGGACCTGGTTCACGGTACAGGACCGCCATCTACTTACAGCAGTCCTACAGGCAGGCCTATCTAAGCACTGTCATCAGCTCAGCATCCTTTGAGGAAAAGCTACAGAGCCACTGACTTGGAGAGAAGGTTCAGTGGGTACCAACATAACAGAAGTCCAAGAGACATACGTAATTCCAAGTTGAAGTCTATTTTCAGTTCTAGGCAAGTCATAACACTCATCTTAATAATGAACAGACTGAATGAATACTGAACCCTAAGTAAGTTTTAAATGTTTCCTTCTAAATGAAGTGCAATCAATATAGGGAAAGCACTTGTTCATGAGTGAGGGAAGCCTAAAGAGTGAGCTTGCCTCTGCAAGCTAGGGCTCCATGTCCAACAGTCACTTCTCTCCGCTGAAAAGATTAACAAAGGCTTCCGTGAACCTAACAGAACTGAGGCTGATTGAATCGCTATTAAATACAGGGTTCAGAGAGGAACTGTGTTAAAACAGTAGATGTTCGCCATCTCATTAGTGACTGCTGGATCGTTCTAGTTCCTTCCTGTACCTCACTTAACAAATATGCTTAGACATTCAGATGAAAAAGATGAGTGGATTCATGGAGAACATCAGTAACATTCAAGAAGTCAAATTAGTTTTTAGAAATGCTTCTGAACACAAAATAGGTGACGGAAACATAAAACCCAGTGAAGTAAACTGCTCTCCCTTTTTAATCAGTTTTACAGAATTTCACACATTAGTAATCACATTAGGAGACAGGATGAGTTTCCTCTACACATACAAGATTGTGCAAGCTCATCAATTGAGGCTTATATAAAGGTTTCATCAGTTTCAAGAGGAGAGGCAGTACAGAGCTCTTTAATACAGGCGAAGCACAAGAAGAATACGGTAGACAAGACAGAATGTTAACTCGGCAGAGATAAATTCTTAAGGCATGTGGCCCCTGCCCACACTGTCTGCCATTACCCAAGTCGAGGGGACTTCCTCTCTCTTGAATTTAACCTCTACTGAGCACAGGCCTACGGGACACGGCAGCTCCGTGGTGACTCTGCAGCTCAATGACAACCTTAACTCTAAAGCAAACTGTGTCTTCATTTCTCCAGGTGTTCTCAAGAGTAGTAAAGCTATTCCAGGTCATCCTACACGTCTTAAGTAACCTACATTCTAAAATATTTTAAGTAATTATTAATCTGGCAAAGTTCTCAAGCATTTTGGCATTTAAAATATTTCAAACATTTCATCACTATTAATCCACTTACTTAAAATTCTTTGAACTTTAAGATTTTTTTGATCCCCCCCGCACCAAAATTACAGCAATTACATACAGAATAAACTCAACTTAAAAGAACAACAAAGAGGGAAAACATAGACTTTTCCTTGAAGAAACAAAGCAGGAATGGAGAGGCAGGAAGAGAGAAAGTTGAGGACAGACCAATCAAGGAGGCTAACTCCACAGCGTTTCTGTCACGTCCTCGCAGCCCACTAATAATTTTGAGCAAGTGTGTTCCTACTTCTCCTCTTTACACCCAATCACATCAGAGAAAGAAATTTTTAAAGTTCTCATATTTAAAACACTTTTACTTGGCCCAAACTGGAGTTCCCATGACAAGCAATAGGAAAAAGGCGGCCTGCTCCAGCACGCACAGCCGGCTGCAGAGTCTTTGGGCAAGAACGCCGCCTCCCTGCTGTTCGGGCTGGGTTTTTGTTCTCTTGCTCATGCACCTCAGGAACATGTATTTGTAAAGTCCACTTTAAATAAAGGCTTTCAGGACACAACAGGAAGAAAAAACAAAAAAAACCCACATGCATCGCATCTATTTTCAATCTCCCAGAAAGCCTAATTCTCTTACTATGGCAATTTATTATCTGTACAAAAAGGCTTTCATAAACAGGTTTTTATAAAGAAAAAGCAGAATAAAGCAATTACTGTGGCTGAGATTTTACCTAAACACAAGAAAGAGAACAAAATGTTTACCAGGCTTTTTAAAAAATAATTTTACAAGGAAAGACAATCTTCAATCTGTATTTCTATTACTTCCAGAAGCAGAGTATTACTACAAAACACAAACTGATTTTTCTTTTCCTTAGAGAGGTTAATTCCACAAGATTCCAGTGAGCGGAGCCACTATCTCCCCATTTAACATCCATTCACACTGTAAATTCTGTGCAATAATCGGTGGCTACCAAATGCTTCCCAGGGGTGATTTTGTACTCTTGCACTAATCCTTCATGTAAAACAAGTACTGGAAGGAAGTGTATGTAGTAAGAAACATTTGAAGAACAACTATTTCTCTTTCCTGAGAGAACGAACTCAAACTAACCCCATCTCACATACCACCACTGCCACAGATAGTGACTGAATCATAAATTCACAAATCAACACTGTGAGAAATCCTGCCATGAAATTAAACCAGTGGTGGTAATGCCGGAGTGGTCCCTGCTTCTGACAGTGTTCTCAGAGGGAAGCTCAGGTGGCCCTGGAGCTAGCTGCTGGGCTGCGCTTCTCTGCCAGCACCCACCTCCGTCTCAGAGGCGTCACCGATACCGAATCTCTGGGGTTCTACCCTCACCTCTGGCTCAGGCACCACAGAGCCCTGTTTCCTGCCTCCAGCGTAGCTCCACACCCCAAATCTACCACCTTCTCTTCCACAGAAAAGAGCCCTGGAGCAATGTCCACATCTTCATATTTATTTCCATAGTAGTAACATGGAATAGATTAGCAACCATTGTGGGGAAGAAATAATCTCTCATTGATTTGAGTTAAATCCCATAACAATGAATTTCAGCTACTCAAAGTCTTCAGTTAACATTTATTGAATCAAATACTGAAGTAAATGGACTCCCATCTAGGTCTCAGAAATCATGTCGCGCAGTTTGTCTTGTGATGTATGTGTGATGAGATTTGACTCCTAGTACCTAGGCAAGCTTGACAGTGACAGCATGAAGCACATGACTCTGGTACATGGACTTCTTGACCTAACATTCAAAAGGACATTTCATAGTACTAGTTTAAGTTTGATCTCTCCCTAAAAGGTAGAAACCACATCCCACACTCCTATGCAATTTGTTATTTTGGTATTTTAAAATAAATGAATGAGAAGAGGTGGAGGCATAAAGAAAATCCAGCTTCTTTAGGCATTAGGAGACACATAGGGAGAGGGAGCAGGCAGACTCTGTATTCATCTGCTCGAGGTTATTTGTCATAACTCCCTTCAAAAATGTCTGGAAATGCCACCAACAACGAGGGACCCAAAGTAGGAGACTGTGTTAAAAAAAGCAGCTAAACATATTTAGGAAACATACAACGTGAAACCAGTCAGTGATGGCCTACCTACAAGATTTGTGCTTGAAGCTTTGGTGTGCCTCCATGGCCAATTTCTCAGGCAAAAAACCCATTCCTCATTAATTAATGATGTACAATGCAAATCAAACTACTGAAACATATCCTTTTTTTCAGAAGAGGGAAATAAAGGCACAGAAACCTGACAAAATATATTTTTTCCATAAGAATAATATGGTTGATTAAAATAGTTTATCACTAGTAAAACTTGTATCACTAGAGCAGACAATACAAATTAGTTTTTTAAAAAATGACATTCACTGAATTCCTGGTCTGTGCATTCAATGTGAATAATCATCAAAAATATATTACAATTAAAGGTTTGTAAGGAGCTCTGTTGGGGGTTTCTACGTTATATTTAGTATTTCAGATGAGAAGTACCACAATAAAGTATTTATCTACTGTTCCTTTTTACACAATGTATGGTAACTAAAGAGTCTATCTCCTACGTGCAGGCTCAAAAACTTCCGTGGTGAGATGTCTAAGGACTTACTCAATGAATTTTCTACTGATCAAAGGCAGCCCTGCATATCAAACTCCACACCTAGAAAGTTCAATAAACTGTATTACCACTTTAATAAATATTTCTGTGTATGTATTTTTTGTTTTCTGCTTTTAAGCTTAGCTTAAATTTTGTCAAGGAAACAATTTCACAAGAGGGTATGTCACAACCTACTATCAGCATTTTCCTTGTTTATTAGAATCTGAAGATGTCCATATTACATCAAATATAAATATATATTATATTTACATTTCCTTCTTAGCTTTTCAATTTAGATGAGTGTATTTATAGATAATGCCACTAATACACCACTATTATAATCCTCAGTGCAACTGGTATTTTTCTTCCATTAGATGCATATAAGATAAAGATAGCATCTTAAAAGAGATGTACTATTCTTTTTAAAAATAAAATAAAATAATGGGTATCCATGAATGGAGGTCTAGGAATTTTCTAAGAGATTTTGTTCTGTTTTTTAATATTTTAAAATACCTAAAAAAAAAATGTGGTCCCTTTTTGCAGTACTATTCTCCACTTGGGGATGAGAAAATAAAATATGCAATTCAGAAAGGAAAAGAGCCCAAAGAAAAGAGAACCTGCTTGTTAGCTCACTAATTTGTTTAGTAAAGATTTGTTTTAAAATGTCTGAATGCTGTACAATATTATACAAAAACTATCTTCAGCCTTTAAAACAGCTGGCACATCTTCTAAGAGATCTGTTTGCCCAACAGTCTGCTGACTTGGTGGGCCGTGGTCTTGGTCACTTTCGGTCATCGATGGTTTTAATGAATTCTACTGCTGCTGTGAACTGCATCCACCAATAGGACTCCTCTCCAGTCAGACAACTGGCATAAAAGCTACTGATATATTGAACAGTGGACAGCAAACAAGGTGGATTTGCCTAGAAAAATGAAAAATAGGGGTCAATTACTCAGACATATAGCTCTGACTATCATTTAAATATTCTTCAAATGTTTTTCTGTGAAAAGAGATACCAGTCCTTTTGAAAATAACCCCAAAATTATTTTTCAGAAGTAATCTGTAAACCCTAGCTACTATGAGTAGCAACAGTATATTAAAAAGGCAACCCAGGTTCTAACCCTACCTGACTATCTAGAGCTTTCTATCCTTGCAAGTCACTTAACCTCACTGGTCCCTGAGGAGGCTGAATTAATCTCAGCGCTCTCACTCAACATACCAGGACTCCAGAATGTTAGATAAGGACATAAATGCTGTAGGCCAATTGAGTTACATCTGATTATTAAATTTGGGTAGAATAAGCTGAGAAAGAAAAAACTAAAAAAGATAATACGCAATAATATTGCAAGAGATAACACATCACCTTCTTCATGTGGAGAGAAAGAACCCAGGTTGTTAAATTATTAGGAGGACAAGATAAAGCCCTTTCCTTAAAACTAGCTTAAACTGGCTCTACATAGGGTATAGAGCTATGGTGACTGAGTGTATGGTTTTTCTCTGAGACAAGAGTTCAGATGGCAGAAATATCACAAACACTAAGAATTACTAGATATATGTCAAACGTACTTTAGACATCAACGGCTGGGCTGAGCTGACTGGAACACACAGTAGTCAGTTAGTGGCTGTGTGCACCCAAACTGCATGGTCATCCTCAAAATGTTCAGAACAAGCCATTTAAATGATGAAAATTTAAAGTCAAAGAAGGATAAGAAATGTCAGTACTTTTAAAAATAATATACTACAATTACAAAATAAGCTAAAAGAGAGGAGAGATGATTGGTAAATTTGGTGGTCTATATGACAAGTACTACAAAGAATTTAATGTAAAAGAAGATGCATGGTAAAAGCACAATAAAAAAAAACCTCCCTTCATTCATCCATTCAATAATTATATACCGAGCCCCAACCAAGAACTTCAAGCACTGTGTTAAAAGCCGAAAATGTTCATCTAGGAATCTAGTCTTCCCATCCTTTCTTTTGAAAACCCTAACATCTAGACAGAACAAATCCTGACATTCGACCCTTCCTTGTTGGGTAATACACAGCTTGACATGTGGAAAAGAGCCAAGGTCTCTAACATCATGTGAAGTCCTGTGCCACCCTGCTCAGAATGCCACATAAACTCTTTAACTGACAGTAGTAAGGGGCCCACCTTTATCAACACAAACACCAACACAGGGACAAAGTCATCTGCTCCAGGGACAGAGTCCTCGTTGGCCAGGCTCAGGAGGTTCATAATCGTAGAGCACATTCTCAGGATGCATTGCACTTTGTCCCGGGGGGTTTTGTAAGCACTTATTGTCCTGATTTCTGATTGTGCAGATGGCCACGGTGCCTCCCGAAGATAAACCTAAGTGACAGCACAGACAATATAGAGATCCTGAATCCAATGACAACCCCAGGCAGCAACCACTACAACCTCCACATCAGGAAGCAGAGGTTACCCTGGTGGTTGCTTTTTCCTTTCTTCAGTAAAGCCATATTGCAGTTCTTTCCCCTTCCACCCAGGATTAAAGCTTAATTTTTAAACTTTGGAATAATTTGCTATGCATTTTAAAATAGAGCATCCCAGATATCCATCAATAGAGAAAGGACATACAGTAACACAGAACCTAGAATTCATAAAATTTCAAACAATTATCTTTCTTAAATAGCTAGAATGGAACTTTCCTACATTTAGTAGCTGATTCCAAAAGCATAAACAAGCTACTAAAAGAGAATAATTTAAAAATTAGTATGTACCCTGTTGTTGTAGTTCTAGAAATAATAGATTCAAAAAAAATCAATTAAAAATTATATGCCAATTAAAGTTTCATTAGTGGGAATTTTACTAAAAACCACCAGAAAGCTCAAATACCTAAAATTTACCTGTTTTCTTATTTTATAAGAGATATATGACAAGTAAAAGTGCTAATATCAATAGCTAAAAGATAATTTGAGGTCACATTCAGATTCAATGATCTCTCTTGGAACTGCAGTTCTCACACTCTTTGGAGTGCCACCAGCCCCTTCTTCAAATGTGACATTTCTGCAGAAACTTGTCTACAAAAGCATCAAAGGAGAGTGCTGCCCCAGGACCGCAGGGCTGGGGCCAAGTGGCTTGGGGGGGGTGCTCTTTCCTGCTTGCTGGCTCTCCTTCCTTTCCACTACCGAGGGGCCCCTTTGAGTGCCAGGGAATTTTAACCCCTGCAAGCACCTTCAGGAACTTTACAATTAGACTAAATTACATCTAGTGCAAATGGTGTATTATATTTTATCATATTCCAGTTCCTTGAAAAAGTAGCAACATGTATGCAGTATACTGTACAGCGTTTAGTTTATATCACCCATGCTACAAAAACCTGTATTACCTCTGGTATCTGAAGAGCTCTGTGATTTGCAGTCACAACTTTAGACAATCTCTGGATATGTTCATGAAGAACCCTGAAAACCCCCCAAAATACATATGTAAATATACATTTCAGAAAACAAGGTACACAGATAGTGATAATTGATTTTCTCAAAACATTTAGAACATTTTAGACATTTCTAGATATAAATTACAATTACAGTTCAGACTATCTATTAGCTATAAGTATTCTTTCTTGTCAAAAAAGGCTCATGTTTAGGATCTATTTGAAATGCTGAGTGAGCCAAGGGGATGCAGGGAGAGCAGGCAAGTCCTTCTATCCTGGACTATGACAGCATGCCAAGGGAGAAAGGAAAAGAGCCCTTAGCCTAGGAGCTGCTTGGACACAGTATTTAGTAAAGTAGAGGAAAAGGTAGTGATAAAAAAAAGTGAGAGGTAGGAGAGAGATCAAAACCAGAAACAAACACAAGAGGTCAGTAGCAGGGACACTGTGTTAACTAGCTCTCCACACTCTAGAAAGCCTGTAGAGATGCCGTGGAGGAGCAGGTAGGAATAAAGTTGCTCTTTGCAAGAAATACAGTTTGAACATCCCCATTCTTTATCCCATGCATGAAGGCAGAAACTGGTATGCTCTGGAGAGAAAATGGGCCCCATTTGGTGAATCAAGTACAGAAAAAGGAGTGGGCTAAAAACCTCTGAGACTATGAACAAATGAGGGAGGCAGGGTGGAAGAATCCTAACCCATTTGACAGGAAAGTGACTTCTCTCAAATGTACATGCAAGATCTTAACATTTCCATTTTAAAAATCTTATATATTCCATTAATAACCCACCCTGTGATCCTAATACACGAACTCCTTGACAGTCATTGGCACAGTAAGCCACTGTTGCTGCTAGGAAGCATGGTGACAACTTCAACATGTTTGGGGCAGAAACGGAGTTGTGAAGCAGTGCTCAAGAAAACACAGATGAGGAAACGTAGAAATGATAAATCCTCAACAGTCTACCCAATAATAACCAATGTTACAATTCCAGTTTTTTCAAACAGCTTCACTGAGATATAACTCACAATACCATATAATTCCAGAATTTTTTGATATTCAAATACACAACTATTTATTCCTAATAAATATATAATGAGCATATATTAGAAGCCACGCACTGTGCTTGATGCTGGGACAGAGTGGTGAATAAAGCATCATTTCTTGCTCTTTTGAACAGAACCACCCAGTGGGGGAGAGAGCATTCATCAAATGATCGCACAAACCAGTGATCAAGAACAGGGAGAATTTTGCCCCCCCAAGGGACATCTGGCAGTGTCTGGAGACATTTTTGGTTGTCGCAATTGGTGGGGTGCTGCTGGCATCTAGTGGGTAGAGGCCAGGATGCTGTTAAACATCCTACGATGCACAGGACAGTCCCACATCAAAGAACTGTCTGGCACCAAATGCCAACAGAGCTGGGTTGAGAAACCATGACTCAAACAAATGTCAAATGGTGATGCTGGAGAAAGAGGCACAGGCCTAACAGGATTTAACCTAGTCAGGAAAGACTTCCCCAAGGAAGTGATGATCTGAAATCAAGATATGAAGGATAAAAGTTAATCATATGAAGAAGGAAGGGAAGAACATTTGAGGCAGAGAAAACAGCAGTGCTTCTCAAAAAAATATCCTTTCCAATTCATATTTTTTCCAGCCCGACTGCCCACATCCCTGAAATTCTTTTTGATTGTGTAACCCTGATGGGTGAGAAATGGTAACTGATGCATTTCCTTTCACTATTAGATACTAAGTCGCATGTATTCCCTAAAATATGAGGCTGAGATATCCCTACACAGTCCAACACACACACTCACTGGTCACGAAGTATGTCTCCATCCTGATTAGGGTAGAAAGCTAGCTTGAAAATCCGATTCATCACACTTCGTTCAATGGCCAGCTGAGCATCCTGAAGCTGCTCTTCACTCGCATTTTGCCATATGACGTCCTGGGCCATCGCGCCATAAAGAAACTGCAGAAAATCTTCTACCTGAGCAGTTTTATCATCAGCTGCTGTGAGTTTCTGAAAGTCTCCAATGCAAAAAATAATTTTTTATATACACTATCTGAATAATTTTAAAAAGGAAATCACTGAAATCATTTTAATTACTAGCTATGCAGACACCGTGATCTTTAAGTGAAGTAGCTGGGTGTGGTTTATTTTAGAATATGCAGCCACATCATTAAAATCAGGAGAAAGTGAGAAATATGTAAAAGCTTAAGTGCAAGGAGTTTGTAATAAAAATGATATGTTTTGTTTTTGAAAAAATGAGAAAAATTGTGTGGATCCAAAAATTTACCAATTTCCCCAATTTTTTAAACTATAGATATTCAATTTAGGAGAAAAATGCAATTTACTGGTTTGACATCAAAGTTTAATTATTAAAAATCCATAAAAGGAACTGTTTTAAGGCACGCAGGTACTTAAGCAAATTGGCAACACAAAATAAAATTTCCAAATTTTCCCAATAATATCCAGTTGATATTGATCTAAAGGTATTTAGTTACCTTGAATGAATTCCCTGATCTTCTTTTCTTTGCTCTCAAGCAGTAGCCTCACACAGACAGTGGTAAAGTATCGATTGGCCACCTCTTTGTCCCGCAAAACCCTTTGCAATAGCCTCTCCAGGTGAGCCTGTGTGGTCTGTAGTCCTTGTCGACAACGAGTGAGATAAGCAATATATGGGGCTCTTTTCCTAAGAGGAAAAATACATTGCAGGACATCAGATATATACCGTGAACACTTTCTCTGGAGACTAAGAGTCCTAATTTTTCATATAAAAAACAAAATTACTTCATAGACTCTGGTTTTACAAATTGGCACGTCAAGCCACAGACAACTCTCTTGGGGACTAATCATGCTGCCAGATCGAGGAATGGAATCATTCTGCATGTTTGTGAAGAATATCATCTATGAGCTAAACACTTAGCTACCTAAGTCACTAAATGTTACCAAGTCCCTTCGCATACTTGGTCTATTTTATTTTGGAACACGGTCTCCACACTGGTAGGACCTCATACTTAACAGGAAATTAACCACTACAGAAGACTAAAAATACAACAAAATATAGGTTGTATAGGTCATTAAACATTCCCCATCAATGATTTGCTTATAGTCTAGATGTAACAATCATTAGAGTGCTCATTCATTAAGTTTTGAAGCCTCGTCAGTGCCTAAGCATCTCAGTTACATTTTTCTCCATAACCATTTAGCAAGGGACTGGCAGCAGAAGCAAGCAGCAATTCCTATGGTTACTCCTGCTTCTCTGGTCCAGGAAAGCAGTCTTTCCTATCACCCCTAAAAAAGGGAAAATGATAACCAAGTTATCCTGGCCTCACAATATAGGCATACCTCTTTACCTGCTTTTGTGTAATACTGAAGTAAACTGCATTTCTCTATTAGTAAGAGCTGCTCATTTATAACTACTTTTCTGGACTAAATAACCAAATGTGTTGCTTGGAAATCTATATCCAGGTAAATATAGCCAAGCACTCTCTAGTAAGCCTAGATTCATTTCCATAATAAAGACCAAAAAGAAAAGACTTCCAGCTGAAAATCAGGTTTACAAGCTGAACAGGCTGGGTACATTACCTGTAGTCCTCAGCAATAGATGCCAGCAGTTTCCTACAAGTCCTATTATCAAAACGGCACACACAACGCATTGTTTCTTGAAGTTGAGCCATTAAGTTCTTATCTTGTAAATTAATTGCTTCGGCTATTTGAACTTTTAAAAAGCAAACAATTTCATTGTCTAAATAAAAAAATAAGAATTCTGTTATTATGGAGAATGTCCATGGGCTTACATAAGCTGTATGGAACCTCTCAGCACTTCTATGTCAGTTCTGCTCTACCATGTATCATGACAACTAAGGTGTATTGCCAGTCCCCATTAGAAAATACTTTAATAAACCACCAATAATCAAAGTGCCCTTAGTGATACTAATATAAACATATTAAGTTGAACTCTATAGAAATGCTATACAGCTACAGTTGAATACTGGCAATTTCATAGGGTTCAACCTATAAATCTGCGAAAAAATAAACTATCCTACAGCAGCTTACCTTCTGGGTCTGTATGGTCTGGTAAACCATTCCTTGTTGAATGGGTTAGCACTGGGAAGGCAACAGAATCGGCAGAACAAAGAGCAAGCCGCAGTTTCTTTTTTGCATCTCTGAAGAATGAATAGAAAATACATTAATTTCTTTATTAAGATATGGTCACATTTTATGAAATTTACTATATAAATTAATATGCTAACTCAGGAATCAAATGTTCCATATGGTCATTAAAAAAAAAAAAAAAAGATTATTTTTAACTTTCTGACACTGCACTTAAAAGAACAGACTTTCTAATTATCCGAGGAGCAAAGTTATAAAAGTGCTCTGGGCAAGGACCACTCTGTATAGTCATCAGAATCAAACAGCAAGTCCTTTTTGACCCTTTATCATATGCTGAGTTCCCGGATAGGCACTACAAGGAAACTCAAAAAAGCATATCACACGAGAGGGTGGAGGGACCACAGAAGTCATGAGGACCACTCCAGCACCCAAATGAAGAATGCCTTCCACCACATCTCTTAAGAAGTGCCGATCCTGCTTCTGCCACCACCTGACAAGAAGCTCTCTCTATTGCTCTGCTGCTTGAAAGTTTTTTGTGTTGAGCCGAAATCTGCTTCCTCTTAACTTCCAGCTACTGAACCACCTATCATCACCTGCTGGTGTCACCCTCCACAACTATGCAGTTCTTCACACAGGGAGACATTGAGGAGTTTCTTTTATCTGCTAGTGCCTGTGACTCTTTCTGATTCTGTAGGGCACAGACCAAAACTTTAAAATGTTCAAATCTGCCATCTAAAGAGAGGAGTCTTACAGAACAGGCCAGCGTTTGCTCCTCCTCTGCAGGGCTATCACTTGTCCATCTCATCTGCCTAGCTCTGAATCTTTCCCTATCAGTTTTCTTCCTATAAAATGAGTAATTCAGAAATCAAGCTGAGAACATATAATATTCACCCATTAGGCAAAGACTCTTCTAAATGCATAATGGTAAAGTTACCTGATGAATTTAGCAAAGTAAGTCATGGCTGGAAAATAAAAATTATCTGCTGCTCTCCTTAATTTTACTGTAGGGAAAAAAATTATAAAGTTTCATAATATTTATAAATAAAATAATATGCTAATTAGAATTTGCTTTAAAATAATTGGGGGGAGGTAAGATGAAACAATATGGTCATGAGTTAGTAACTGCTGAGTCTGGGTATGTCATTGTACTCTATTTTTGTACCTGTTTGAAAATTTCTAGAGTAAAAAGTTAAGAGAGATGGGGGAGACTTCATAAGTCCACAAGGTATAACAGTGCTTTAAAACTGATGCTCCTTGTCTGAGAAGCAGACGTTCCTTATCAGACAAAGGCAAAAATTTCAGGATCCTAAAGTCATTTTCTTTCTAAAGCCCCATTAGAAACAGAGAGACCTGCCCAGGGAAGAAGGAGGATGACAAACTGAGAGGGCTCCAGCAGGTTTACTGGACACAGTGGTTTTTCAGGAGCTCCACAGCTGATTGAACTTTCTAACCACCTCTGTCCCCCCGACATTTCTCCCTCAGGCTGGTAGCTTGGCATGCACAGGGGCATTACAACTTGTTTTATTTAAGTTACTTATGTGGCTCCTTTGGGCATATGAGTTTTTTTAAATCTCTGAATTAAAGCATTTAGTATATTACATCCACAACTGAAGCAAAGTCTTATTTGGCATTTCATTCGTATCTCTCTGTTTTACACATTTAAGTGACAACACATCACTTGACTTGAAGTGACTGCAATGGTGATGAAAAGTCCAAACCCAAAAGTCCCAAATCTCATAAAAGAAATACCTGTAAGAGAAAGCTGAATCCTGAGGGTGGGCTGCTTGGCTCGCAGAGTCTGGGAGATCATCAGCTGAGATGTTCTGCAGTGTTTCATCACGAGGAGAATCACGTGCACTTTCGCCATCACCCATAACCTCTGAATAAAATCCACCGCCAAGAAAAGGATAACCAGGTTAATTTGGAATATCTGGCACTAGCAGGTATTCAGAGCAACTCAACAATAAATTAGCATTACCTTACAATAAAAAGTTCTTTGGAAAGAAAAAAGGAAAGAAAAAAACTTCAACCACACAACCAAGTTATTGCTAGCAACGATAAGTATCAAGAGAGCAGCTGTTGAGAGGAGAAAGGCTGTACTGCTCATCCCAATCCTAATCCAAAACAATGAAAGTCTGCATTAACTTAATAAAGTTAATATTCCGTAATCAAGAATCACTGAACAACAGAACCAAAAGAGGCCTCAAAAATCATTTTACATAATACTCTTATTTTACAGACTTAGACTCCTGCCCAGTCAGAAAATGCCTCTGAATCCCTAGGTTGGCCGGCGGCTGAAGTGGACCAAGGGATGAGGTCTCCCGATTCTCCCTACCAGAGCACCTCCTACTACACCCTAGGATGAGCCCAGCGACAAAGGCAGCAAGGTCAGATCTGTGGTTCCCACAGTTGTTTCTATGTAATCAATTCAGAATAGGTAATACACACATGCATAAAATCAAAAGGAATAAAAAATTCCTAAATGTAAAAAAGATATTGTGTTTATGTAGGAAAATACCTTTAATCTTAGGAGATAATTTCAAATGCTTCAGGAAAAAAAGAAAAAATACGTAAAGAGAAAATGTGGCAAAATGTTAATGACTGATAAATCTAAGCAAACGGTATATGAACCTCCATTGTACTATTCTTTCAACTTTTCTGTTATTTTAATACTTTTTAAAATAAAAAGTGTGAGTTCTTCTCTTCCCTTATTCCCCATCTCAGGCTCCCAAGGAGTCCTACTCAGAGCAAACTCATGTTACCAGTTTGTTGGAGATTCTTCCAGAAGATACTCTATGCACACGCAAGCATAAATATGTGCAGTCAACTACTTATGCTTTTATATATTTTGTTTCTCTTAATTTATCTTGGGGACTGTGTCATATTTTTCTGACAGCTATTCAATACTCCACTACAAGGAAAACTGTATGCTTTAAAAACTAAGTTCTAAGCAATAATTGATAACCTGTCCATACTGACAGCACGTAACTGGATAAAATTACAGTTCTTTAGGTAGTGAAAAAAGTACCTCCTCCAATTAAAGCATGCCACAATTCCCTCTGGGCCAGTCACCCCAGACTCATGGGATGACAACACTAAGGCATTTGAACATTTGAGGGTTCCCAGGCTTAGTGGGAGAGTATAGAGAGGAACATCCATTTAATCTGATTGGGTTACATCTGATCTGGCTATGACATCTGTAATTTTGAGATAGTAAACTGATCCCCCTAGCATTCCTTCTTTTGAAGTCTACTGAAATTCTTTTTTTTTTTTTTTTTTGTCCTTTTTGTCTTTTTTCGTGACCGGCAACGGATCGCAACCCTCAGTGTCGCACCCGTACCGGACCGTGACCGGCAATGGGATCACAACCCTTGGTGCTGCGCCCGCACCTCGCTCAGCCAGCGAGCTGCCGGTCTGTATGTGGGATCCGAACCCTCGGCGGGAGCGCCACCACACTTCCCAAGCAGCGCACTGTAGCAGTGCGCCACCGGGCTGGCCCAAGTCTACTGAAATTCTGATCACCTTTATCACTGATACAAAAGTTACTATTCAAATCTTTATCATGATTAGCACCTGCACTTTCGTAGTTTGCCATTGCTCCTTCACTGGGGCTGGTCCGCTTAATGGCGTTCCTGTATTTGTCCAGAATATCCTCAGCAACTTGAGCTTGTGCACTAAGTCTAGGGCTGGAATCATCTGCAGGGTAAAGGAGAGTGAGAGAATTAGCTCCTTTGGTTTGTACCAACTCTGATGTTAGTATGACACCAGTAGCATAATCCCAAAGGCGGATTAGGAGGTAAGACTTAAAAAGAGCACATATCTCAATGTTAAGAGGCACCATGCAGCTGCCTACTCATCCCATTTCTAGGTCTTGAGAGCCTTGCCAAAGCAAGAAATTGGGAGGAGTAGCTCCACTTTCTCATCATCACCAGAATCTGCATGACAGCATCAAAGTTCAGTGCAGACTGAATGGATGACAGGTTTTTGAAGTGTTTACACTCAAATCACTGTTATTAGCAATTCATGCTACAGAACTTCCAACAATGCATTTTTATATGCAGACTTCATTTATTCAGACATCTCCATGCTGAAGGAGGAAAAAAAAGAACTATTCAAACTTAGACTTAAACCCTTTTTAATAAGAAGAAATGCCTTTCTCCATTCTTCCTTCATAAATTTCTCACTACACCACATTTGAAAACTACAGATAGTCATATTCTATCTCACTAGATCTCACCATGACAGTGCAGCTGCTGGAATAGAGCACTTTTGTGCATGCAATGGTGTCAGAGGCACTCTAGAGAATCTAGACATTCTTGGGGAGTGCTGGCATTGTACCTGGGATGCACAAAGAAAAAGCTTATCACAATCACAAATGCAGCACTGTTTACTGACAGGACCGTTATCCTGTCAACAAAATCAGCACATCAAAAACGTTATCCTAGAGTCTAAAATGGTAGCCATTAATCAACTGGGCTGTCAAAGCAAAGAATTGCTATAGATGTACAGGACAAAATAAAGTTCCACAGTGAAACACAAATTCCTGGGATAGATTTAGGACAAGCAGGTAACCATGAATGTCTACATTCTGGTAGAATCCCATTTTTAAAAAAATTCTAAAAAGACATTAAAATCACTACATTTTATATATATACGTATGTGCGTATGTTAAGAGCAGGTAATATTAACAGCAGCTAACATTTATTGAGCACTTACCCATGCCAGGAACTGTACTAAGCAACTTATATGGACTATCTCAATCATCAAACAAGCTTAAAGGGAGATACTATTATCACCCCCACTTTACAGAAGAGGAAATCAAGGCATAGAGAAGTTAAGGAGCATGCTAACAGGCTCTTCTTTTGCTTCCATAAGACAAATATTTGGTATTCATGTCTCTGTAAAATTGTAGTAAATTATAGAGAGACAATTTCCAAAGTAACTTAATATTACTGCTGTAATGGTATTTGAATTCATGACAAGAGATTCCTAATAAAATCTGATCTTTTTCAAAATGTAAACTAATAAAAACTTTATCATTACAGAATCTTGTTTTGAAGGAAGAGTACTTTTTGGTTATTCCTTTTGAGTGCTGTTGAGGTATCTAAAAAACGGACAATACAATTTGACTAAAGAGAGAGAGAGAGGAATAATGTTGCTTACAACCTTTATTTCTATTAACACCATCCTTAAAAACTTTATCCCAGGAAAATAAAACAAAAAATTCTATATATACAAAGCTGTGAACACTATTTTCATAGTAAAAAACTGGAAACAATTTAAATATCCAAAAGAATACATTTACACTGTAAAAGAATCACAAAAATTGTTTTATATTATAGCTAATAAAAATGATTTAAAAACCAACTATATATAGTAGAAATTGGGAGTTTATAAAATAACATGTGGTAAAAGAAGAATACAAAATTAAATATATAATCAAATTCAATCATGAAAAAGTCACGTAGAAATATGGAAAAAGATTGTGAGAGAACATGAAAAAAATAGTTAGGGTGGCAGGATTATGGACAGACTGTTATGAAATTTCCTATCATGACATTTCTTTTCAATGGGTCATTAATTAGGACTGAGCAGAAGTTTCTGCACCAATAGGGAAGCTAAATTGCTTGAATCATACCCAAAGAAAATTAATTACTTTATGAAAAAAACTTATTCTACTTAGCTTCTAGTCTCAGCATCAAGAACCAAGAAACCAAGAAAAATGTACTGCCCAAAGACGCAATTAAAAAATAATTTATACCTTCTCCACAGCTATTGATTCAACATTTTAAGAACAGGAGATTTCAAGAAGAGCAATTCACTATACAAGCACTGTTGCTGTTCTAACACTAGGAACATGATAAGGATACATAAGTACTTTGCCAAAAGGACAATGTTTTCTACCTCTTCCCAATCAGACTGGAAGGTCCTGACAAACAGAGGTCATGTGTGATTTGACTTAATAACCAAAACTCCTAGCACAGTGGCTGGCATGAATCAGATGGTCAACAAGTATTTGCTGACTGAA
The DNA here is from genome assembly GCF_000696425.1 of Galeopterus variegatus. Classification (NCBI taxonomy): domain Eukaryota; kingdom Metazoa; phylum Chordata; class Mammalia; order Dermoptera; family Cynocephalidae; genus Galeopterus; species Galeopterus variegatus. The sequence goes on from NW_007726660.1 coordinate 414,280, forward strand.
TAGAACAGGTGTGGCTGCTCTGGGCAGGGAATTGTGGCCTGTAAACACATCTCCTGTTGTTCAAACCCTTTATTCCAGAGAAGTCACCATGTCGAATAAAGCAGGGACATATACACTAGGACATGGAAATACACTTCGATATATATAGAACTAAACATTAGAATAATTTTCATTAAAATGGGATTCTACCTATACTATGAGGAGGATGTTCTTTTGAAACCTATTCCATTTTTAATTTAAAAAACCCTCCATTTTAACTTAGTGGGATAGTAGGATAATTTAATATCAAGATAAGAAAAAAAGAGGTGAGAAATGAACTTCCCTCTAGATGCTCGACAGCCACTGGAAACAGCTACCACACTCAAGGCGGGTTCATTACACTACCCCTCAGACTCTTTCCTTTTAGAGTACTTGTTCATAATGTGCCAAAAAGAAGCTGCAAAAATACAAATGCTAAATAAGGTAAGAACACAACCCCTAGATGTATTTCCTTGAATCAGACAACAATGTTAAAATGGTTCAAGCTGTAAGAAATTAGTAAAGTTTTTAAAACTGTTATTATAATGGTTGGCATTTATGATATTGTTTAAACAAACACGTTATCGCAAAAAAAAAGAAATGATTAAGTAAAACAGAATTTCGCTATGATCATGAATAATCAAGAACAAACTATAGGTAAAAATAAATTTAGAATTCTACAATCAATGTTAGAGAAAACTATTCAATCAATGATCCAAAGATGTGGCATGCATAGCACTAAAACCGTCACCACACTTTCCTAAAAGGCACTGCATGTCATCATCCTACTAAATGTTGAGTTGCGGGGTATATCTAGAGGCTCAGAGTCAGGGGCCTCATCATAAACAGAAGTTATGATAATGAGGATGATGATGGTGGTGGCAGTCTGCAGAAGAGCACACTGAGATTCACTGTGGCCACCAATTGGAGACCACAGGGCTACGAAGAACATACTCCCCACTGTACACACACAGACACACTCTTCTAAAAAGGCAACGCTTATGGCACCCAAGAAAAAGTGTTATGAAATATGTGCTCTGGGAATGAAGGAGCCAGGAAGTCCATGGGTCTACAAACCTGTGAGTGTTGAGAATCTGTCAGGCCCCAGATCATCTTTGTCTTTTTCTTGTTTTTCTTTCTTTCTAAATGGTATAGGAGCTGGAAATTAAATAAAGTCAGTAGTGTGACATATAACATACTGCACTACTTGGAAGTTAACCGGTGGGCCAACACTTCTACGTGAAAGGAGGTTGAAAAGTTTAAAAGCTAAGAAATCCCAAGTGTCAACTGATAATGGTTCTTAAAATAGGATTGAAGGTTCTTAAAGAAGCTTTCAGAATCTGCTTTGGAGTCATCTGCCACTGGAAGAATGATTTAACAGGAATCCATTGAGACTAAATCAAAACCACTGCCTCTTAACCTCTACTCAAAAACAACACATCAGAACTCCTAGCCTCGTCCTCTCTACCTCCTCACGTGGGCTGGAGTGTTGCGGGAAAGCAGCTCTCCTCAGCTCCTGAGTGCCACAGTGCTGAGAAGAGGCCTCTGGAAGAAGTCCCTAGCTTTACTCCTGGATGATCTCCCCTTTCAGGAAGAGGTGCTTTTGCCAACTCAAATGATGCCAGACTATTCACCAAAAATGCAAACAATTTTATACAACTGCCTTCCAAAATAAACACACACTAATATTTAGGGTATAAACATTTTCAATAAACATAGACATAAAAAGCTTAAACTTATTCCAGGAATGTAAAGGATGAATCTTCAATGTTTAATTACCAATAGCATCCATTTTCTTGCAATAATATATAGGAATACATAAGTCAAAAGTCGTATATGTTTAACTTCGATGGTATAAGATATTTAAACAACAGTGACGAGCATGATTTCCATTTATGAAACCACTATGACTTTCTGCAAACAAGAACATTTCTAAACCTCTGCCTTAGCATTCATCTGAATGAAACCGTTTTCTACACCCTCAAAACAGCTAGAAACTTAGGCCCAGCAAGCCTCACAGAGGAGCTGAAATACTGGCTCTCTGAAAGAGATTTGGGGGTTTTGCTTCTTGTTGCTAAATCAGCATTCTAATATTTTGTGAAATTACCTTTAGGCATGGCTGAAACAAAACGTTTTCTCCACCAAGGTCTGTTCCTGTCTGATTTCTCATCATCGCTATCTTTGCGTTCTTCAGTCTGTAGAAAAAGTTTGATGCTTTATTTGGAGTTGGGTGGCAGGATATATTACTATGAAAAGGATTTCAGTAAGTCTGTGAAATACAAAAACCAGTCTTGTTTGCCTTAAAGCAAAACTGTCCTTACTGCTATGTAGGAAACTTCTGGAACATGGAAGTATAAGTTTTAAGCACCAGACTGTAATCTGCTTGAGGACAGACACTATCTCAATACTGTTAGTAAACTGAAAACCTAATACAGAACCAGTCTCAGGGTATGCATTCAATAAATACTTACAGAATTAGTAAATGCAGTGCAAATAAACTCTAGAGGAGTAGTAGAAATGGAAGCAGTAATATTAATAATAATAAAAACAAGTGTGTACTATGTGCCAAGCACTGAGCATAAGGATATATATTATCTCATTTAATCCTCACAGTAGCCTTGGGAAATAGGTCCTATTATTGAGCCCTTTTTACAGATGAGAAATATAAACCTAAAAAAGGTTATCTCCCCATCTTTCCCAAAGTTATACAGTCTGTATACAGCACAGCTAAGACTCAAACCTAGACCTGACCAGTTTCAAAGTTCACGTTCTGGTCACCAATTATACTGAGTTATCATTAAGACCACATGTCAAAGAGCAAGAGCTATAATGCCTTTAGTAGCCTATCATGTGACTGTGGACAAATCATTTAATTTCGATTTTTTCATCTACAAAGCTGGAATTTTAAAAACCTTCTTTAAGAGCATCCATGTGAATGGGGTATCAGAACCCACACAGAGAGATGAGGGCATCTGTGCCAGGGAGGAGTTAGCAGTGGAGATGGGAAATTGATTATATACAGGGGTACTGATCAAATTAGTACATACAGTACATGAAGAGCAATGATAGCAGGTTTCTCACTGTTGGAGAAGAGCAATAAATACGGAAAGGGACGAAGATTAAACAAACTCCACTGTTTCTAGACTGAAATTGAATGTATCAGCAGTGTGAACTCATGGTTCTGTCTAAGAACCATGAGAGAAAAAGAGAGAAAGATAGATATAGAAATAAATACATCTCTCTCTCTCTCTCTCTCACTAGCTCTGTCTACTGAGAGGTCCTGGGAGCAGCAACACACCTGCAGCAATGAACACTGTATCCAGGTCTCAATTTCTAAAACCATTTTTCACTAAAGAAACATGAGCTCCCTGGACAAATGGCAGATTCCAGGACTAGCACAGACAAAGTACAATATAAACTTGTAATATCTTGTGCCAGAAAGTAAAGAAATGCTCAAAGAATGATAGAGGCAGGTCAAAAGAACCCAAGAGCCAGCCTGAAGGACTCCCACTGGCCAAATCAGGGACAACTGGGCTTCAAAAACAAATGATAGTAATAAACCCATTCACTTCACTAAAATAGAAAACCATGAGACCATAGATATACTTAAGTAGCTAAACTAAAAGTCTGATGAACAGAATAGTTACATATTTTCAAAACAGCTCCCCATGAAATACTTGTTAATTATGAAAGGAAAAAGAGTAACTTTATAGAGGCAAAGTCTGGCAGACAACACCTTCATCAAGTGGTCCAAATGAACACCAATGTAATGGGACAAATTAAAATTGTGTGCTAACATGATGCAACTAAAGTATACAGTGTCATTATAGTGATATTCCTGCCGAAGATGAATAACCTGAATCTAATCATCAGAAAACATCAAACCCAAATTGAGGGACATTCTAGAACTTAAGTAGCCTTATGTCAAGAGTATCAAGGTCATAAAAGTCAAGGAAAAACTGAGAAGCTGTTCTAGACTGAAAGAGACTAAAAAGACATGACAACTAAAAGCAACGTGTGATTCTGAATGGGAACCTTCTACAATAAAGAACATTATGAGGGATATAGAAATACTTGAACGGGATACGAGAAGATGGTAGTGATATATCAGTGTTTACTTCCTAATGTTGATGGTTGTACTGTGATGTGTAGGAGAATGTGCTTGTTTGGAGTACACTAACACTAATGGATTCAGAGGTGATGGAGCACCAGGTTGGCAACTTACTCTCAAATGGGGAGGAAGTGTTCTTTTATCGTACTTCCAACTTTTTGGTAACTTTATGATTGTTTCAAAATAAAAAATAATAACTTACCTAACCATCTCGTAGGGATACTGTGAAGTTTAAATAAAATAAGATACAAAATTGCTTGCAGAAAAGTTAAACATTTTATAAAAATGCAAGATTTTACTACAAAACCAAAGTTATATAGGTTTCCTATGGGTTATGGTTTGGGCAACCTAGATTAACAAATTATCTGTAATTGTGACTACTGTCCATCCTAAATCTTAGATTTATATATCCCATATATATATGTATATTCCATGTTAATTTCAGGCATGAAAAGAACCTGGCAGACAGAACACTAAAGCTGAGCACAATTAGCAAATTCTTCTCCATGGCCCGTACCTCTCCTCTGGAGGAGTCCTTGCTCGGGGATGAGGATGACGAGTGAGGTGCAGCCACCAAAGAAGTAGCACCAATGGCTGCACCTGGAGGGAGTTCTCGTTCTTCATTCCCTGGACGTCGGTTCCAGCTGGGGTCACTCATGGGTCGCCGAACAGAAGATACTATATCAGAACTCCTGCTGCGAACTAATCTCTCAGGATAAGAATGCCTTTGCTTGAACGCTTCCATTTCAGCTGGAGTTAAAACATGGGAGCCAAAGTTTGGCAACCTGGCCTCATTTCCTCCCACAGCTCCTTCCAGGATTGGGGGATCTGGTGGTGGATGCGATGGCCTAGCATAGTGAATCTTTGGCCTTACCACAGCAGAAGCCCCTGCAACATAGAAAAAAAAAATGTTTTGTAACTGAGACACAACTAATCCAGCAAAGGTATTAATGAAAGGTTTTGGTTTCTTTCTTCTGTCTATGACAAGAGAAAAAAGTTCATCTCACTAGTTTACCTTCATGTGAAGACAGTGGATCAAACATGGCAAGCAGAGACTCTGACTGAGAAGGGGGAGAGGTCAGCTGGTGGGCACCTAAAATAGGAGGGCAAACTGTGAGATCAAGGCAGAACTCATGACAGTGAGTTTCCACACAGTGAAAAGGTTTTAGTGCTCTTTGACAGTTTTCCTTTAGTGATCAATTGGAACGTGAGGGACATACAGAAAAAAAGAAACTAATAAATATCAAACTCTGATTATTTCAAATTCATTTTATATTTTTATCTTCATACGCGGATTTTCATTACATTAAGTGGTCTAGCATCCACACGCCTATTACTTCTAATGGCTAAATCCCACTATGGTTAATGCAAACTACACAGAACCGGAAAACCCAACCTATCAAATTTTTCAGAATGTCACAGCCTCCCTGAGCCTCAACTTCCCCCACCCATAAAAACAGGGGCAATACTATCTACAGAAGGAGTATAAATTAAAAGTCGTAAATTTTGAAATTCCAATATTGCTCTCAGCAAATGACTTAATTTAAAAAAGAACCCATGAGAAAAATGAATACTACATTACACCACGAAACAAACTCCAACTTCTAAAGTGCACCATTCTAAGCTGCAGAGTAGATGATTCCTTTAATCATACATCTAAACAATCAAAACCAGAAATGTTACAGTAGATAAGAATGCAGAGGCTAAAACTTTCAAATACATATAAACAGGTTAATCTAAACTTTTTTAGTCTGAAGCTATATTTTTTGATAATGAATGATATAGTACTATTATGCCTTTTGATTTTTCCTTTTGTTCTACAGTTCACTTTATATCATTATGAAAAATAGCACAGAAAAGCAGTTCTCAAAATTTTAGACTCAGGACACCTTTACACCCTTAAATTTATTGACACTAAAAGCTTTTGTTTATGTTGGTATAACTATTGATATTAGAAATTAAAACTGAAAAAACTTTAAATATTTATTAATTCATTTAAACATATTCACTAAATGGTAACACAAATAACCTTTTTAATGGGAAAAAATTATATAGTCATGCATCACTTAATGATGGGGATACATTCTGAGAAATGTGTCGTTAGGTGATTTTGTTGTTGTACAAATATCATAGACTATACTTACACAAACCTAGATGGTATAGCCTACTACACACTTAGGTCATATGGAATAGCCTGTGGCTCCTTGGCTACAAACCTATGCAGCATGTTACTGTACTGAATACTGTAGGCAATGGTAACATAATGGTAAGTATTTGTGCATAAGTGGTAAGTATTCTAAGCATAGAAATGGTACAAGAAAATAGCTTTGACCTCATATTTCTCCCACTGCCCCCACAAGGGTGTTGCAAATTCTCAGTGGTCCATGAAGACCACACTTTGAGACTGCTAGTTTACAACAGTGGTCCTCAATTGGAGACTATTTTGCCCCCCAATGGATCATCTGGCAATGTCTGGAGACATTTTTCATTTTCACAACACTAGAGGGCAGGAGGTATGCACTCCTGGTAGATGACAGGGATGCTGCTAAACATGCTATAATATCGGGGCCGGCCCGGTGGCGCACTGCTACAGTGCGCCGCTTGGGAGTGTGGTGGCGCTTCCGCCGAGGGTTCGGATCCCACATACAGACCGGTTCCCGCTCACTGGCTGAGCGAGGTGTGGGAGCAACACCGAGGGTTGTGATCCCGTTGCCGGTCCCGGTCCCGGTCCAGTACGGGCGCGACACTGAGGGTTGCAATCCGTTGCCGGACACGAAAAAAGAGACAAAAAGGAAAACAAAAACAAAAACAAACAAACAAAAAAACATGCTATAATAAACAGGACAGGCCCCCACAACAGAGAATTACCTGGCCCAAAATGTCAATAGTGTTGAGGTTAAAAAACCCTAGTTTATAACAAACAAACAAAAATATGTATTAAAAAAAAAAAAGGTACCTCAAAACCCACTACCCAACATCTAAAACCACGGCCTAGCCTTTTGGTATTTCTTTCCAGTTTTTTCTCTATGCATAGCTTTTGAAATGTTTCATTGTCTTGCATATAACACTCTATAAAATAAATTTTCCATGTAATATTATGTTCTAGGTATTTCTCCAAGTTGTTTCACATTCTTTAAAAGCATTTAAAACACAGCTGTATAAATTCTAATAGGTGGTTACATCAAAATTCACTAAGCCATTCCATTTTTCAATTCTTAAGCTGCTTCCAATTTTCTGCCAATATAAATGCTATGAAAAACATCCTTGTGCATAAGACTTTCTCCACGCAAGGAATTATTTCCTTATGACTAATTCTTAGAAGTGGAACTAATTGGACCAAATTTAGAATGTGAACATTTATGGCCTTAAATACATATTGACAAATTATTCCCCACAGTACTATACCAATTGATATTATCACCAGCAATGTGCAAAAGTGCCAGTTTCATCTATGGATATGATCATTTCTAAAAGTCATTCTCATTTTCACTTCTTACCATGTGTTATTTCATCCATGTCTGGACTAGTGACAGAATCTTTACCCCCAAAATCAGAACTGCACTCAGATCTCAGGTCTTCAATCTTATTGGGAATATCCTCAGAGGTTGCACTTATGCCTTTTAAAAAAAATAGTAAAAAATAAACAGCAAGAATAAAATAACCAAACAAAAAGTATATGAACTTGGGAGAAATGTAAACATTCTTGAATTTTGTATGTTCCAGTTCTATACGTGTTTAGAATTTTTAGTATTATATACATATCCTTTATTATATTATTGCTTAAACATACTTACCTTGTTTTATACAACTTAATCAGAATTATCATGTGATATCTAAATACACTAGCAGAGGCCACCAAGAATAGAAAGAGTTGTAGAGGAACTGTTTGTCAATTACTTCCACAGGCTCTATAAAGCCACAAATTAAGTTCTCAAAGCTTTAAGGTGCCACAGAAATAATTTTGTTCCCTGGAAATTACTCAGTTCTTAGATAAAGCTTATCTCTTTGGTATCAACTTTATAAATGGGGGGAAAGGAGGAACACTTCAAATCTCTATTTCGTAAAACAAGACAGACATACCCGACACAACACTGAGGCCTGGAGTGCTGGGGCGGGAACTGACTTCCCTGACATCTGTGTCATCAGATGTGCTACCCAGTCCAGAGCAGCTTTCCAGTTCTTGCAGACGCTCCTCCTGCTTTAGGTCTGGTGCCTCTAAATGGAAGAGAGGAGGTGTCACATTAGTGATCCCGTTATCACACCAAAATTTCAGCTCTTGTAACCCAGATAAACAAAGCTACCAGGGCATTAATAATATCAGTGTAAACAGATTTCTAAGTTGGGACCAGTTGGCAAAGCTATTTAGACCAAGCATGGACCAAAGAAGTCCATGTTCTAACTTCATCCCAATATAGGCAAGTTCATTGTACACATGTAAAAACTGTTTCTTGATCACTAATCTCATAGAGTATGCTGTTGGTTAACATATAAACTGGTCAAGAGAGTACGGGATAGCTTAGCATTAAATTAACTACTTCCTAAAAAAATAACTCCCTCCTATGGATACTCAATAGGCAGTGAGCTAATCCTACTGTCCCCTATTTTTCTCCAGGCAAGGTTAGTATGTCTAAATGTTTTAACATTATAAAATACATATCAGGATCACTTAATCATTCTTGAGCGAAGAAAATTAGGATGTAATGCAGATATACAGTTACTTATATTTGCATTTTGGTAGTTGACAATTAGTTGAAGGCAAAGATTTGTCTTCATAATCAGAAAAGAAAGTAGAAATGCAATACATAAGAAAAGAGAAAGTACAAAACACTTTATATACATTTATAACAACCCTGCACAAAAGAATCCTCAGGACTACAGAGTATTAATTTCGAGATATTTCAAAAACATTTTAAACATCTTTTAAATGGTCAGGCTGTCCCCTGGGATAAATCGAAACATGCTCACTAGGAGGTCAACCACTCAGGGTTTGAACTGTGTTGCTACTAGAGATTCTGAACTCAATGACACACATGGAATCCTGCTGAGTTACAACTGCTTCCAAAATAATCAAACACAGAGTCAGAAAGCACCTGCAATCTTAGTCTATGCTAACCAACACTGAGTTTTTCCTTAATGGATAGAAATACCCTAATTTTCCATTTGAAATTCTTAACAACGTGATTGCCTTGCACTTGTCAATTGTATATTTGACAAAATATGAGGGTGCTTCAAAAAGTTTGTGGAAAGATTCATATTATCTTTCAATTCTATTTTTCCATGAACTTTTTGAAGTACCCTCATACACATAATATAGAAATTAGGATATCTTACATTTAAAACGTCCGTGAAAATGAAAAAGCAAACAATGACAGCATACTAACCTGAGTCACTTGGCAATACCTCTACACTCCAAGCTTCACTTGTTGTCTCTGATATGGTAGAACCAGTGCAGGGGTCAATAAGCACTGACCCTGAACCTGGGAGGCACAGCAAACTGCCTAACATGTTCTCTGCTGCTGCACCTGTATAATCAGTGGGGAGCAAAGGGTTAACAAAGGTCCTGCCAGAAAGAGCAGTGATAGTGGAGAAAGGCCAAACACTGAGCTAACAAAGTCTGCTCTCTACCCACAAGAAAAAAGCCAAGGTAAGAATAATTTCAATCAAACACACCACTAAAAACACAAAGTTCCCACTTTGGTCACAATGGCACAACCTCCTTTCATCAGCTTCCTCCTGTTCACCTTAGAGAAAACTTTCACACATCATCAGGTCAAGTCATTTCGACTAGCGTTTCACCTTGGTTTTTCAGCAAATTTTACGTGTCCTTAATATCTTTCTAAAATTTATAGTCCTCCAGGGATTAAAAACACTCAAACAGAAAGATTTAACCACAAAAAGTTATACTGGCCAAATATGTTTTCTTCTGGCACATAAGCCACATATTCAGAGCAATAAAATATATTTGCCAAGAAAATACACATCTCCTTTATAGCCCTCATTAAACTGCAAGTACACCTCTTGCTGCCAAGAACAATACTACTTTGGCATCTGGAACAAAGTACTGCAAAACCAGTTAAGAAATCTATTTACACTACTTAAAAATACAAATAGAAAGGATTAAACATTATTATATGCCAGTGTTAAAAATGCTCAAGTTCAGAATGCTCCACTACTTTTGATTAAACCTAATAAAAAAAGTTCTAGAAAAAAGTTACCAATAAAAGTTACCTTTTAAAGATATATCATAAAATAATTACAAATAAAATAGTGTCTGGAACTAGCCTAAACATAATGGGGGGAGGGGACAGAGGGGCATCGGGAGGGAGAACAGATGAAACACAACTGGCCGTGTGTCTCTAACTGCTGAGGCTGAGTGATGGCTACACTGGGTCACCACACCACTCTCTTGCATCATTTGAAATTTTCCATGAGTTAAAAAGAAAATAAAGACAGTGGTTTCAGACTGTATGAATCTTTCAGAATTCATAAAGCAGTATTTTAAAAAGGGTAAATTTTAATGTACGTAAATTGTACCTAAACTCAACATTAAAAAAAAAAAAAAAACCATAAAAATGCTGGTTACCCTTCGAACTGAGTTAATCCTTCCAGAGGTGAATTCATTTTTTTAGAAAACTTCAGTATCATATTATTCTGAAAGATTTTATGGCTATAATTTGTAAGAATTTTCATCTTAGGATATGGTGTTTAGTCTCAAAAGAAGAATATACTAATCATAGACTTAAGTATGTAAACTATGCCCTGCAAACAAGACTTGACAAGAACATAATTCGAAAGATTGGTTTTTCTCTTTTTTGGGGGGAGTTGGAGAGGGATCAAACGTAGAAAGGGAAAACACTACGTATATTTAAGTAAAGAAAAAGTATCCAAATGCTTTGTTCCATAGTTACCACAGTTACCTGCAATTTCTTGCATGCGATCTTCATCAACATTAGGGTCAAAGTCACTTCCCAAGACATCTGTACTCCAGGTCTCACTCACTGTCTCTGATATGTCCCTATCATCTGTCAGTCCCATCATGTCACGAATTTCAAACTTCCTTAGCTTATCATCAAGATTATCTTGTGTTGTAGCTATCAAAAACAAAATTAAGCACCTTAAAAATGATAGCACAGCTACAATTTTTAATCAACTTTAAAGAACTTTATACCTTTGAACTTCAAGTTACGTATTTTATCATTACTAAGCATGTACTACCATCCTAGACCTCGCTAGACCAGCCAGCTCCCCAATGACCACCTAACCCCCCGCTAAGATTAGCAGAGCTCCCTACCTAACCACGAGTGAGTGGAGTACAAATCAGAAGAACCAATCAGGGGACCCAAAGATTTGAGAGCAAAAATTGTTTGGGGGTGGTCTGTTACGAAGCATTATCTGGCAATAATTACCTCATAAACCCATACTGAAAATGTTTTTCACTTGATGTGGATAACTCCTCTACATGTTCTAACTCCTAGACCAATTTCCCTCAATTCAATTCTTAACCTAGTTTCACAAAATGTAGACTGCCAACCACCTACATCAGATCACCCAGAAGGCCTGTTAAAGACGTGATATTTGTTCAACTTCTGCCATAAACTAATATTATTTTAGGTTTCTCTGTTATTTGCAAATTTAATCCTAATTGATACACTGATAAACTGATCCAGTAAAATAAAGCAGTAGTTTTATTCAAGCCACACACACTCCAATAGCAATACTGCCCTCAACTAGTGATCTTTAAATGGACAAACTCGAAAAACATTTTCAAATTAATCTTCCTAAAGCAGAAGATATCACCCTCATCCCCTCATCCTCACCTAACCAAAAGCTTTCAATGGCTTCCAGCTTTCTACTAAAGTACAGACTTCCTTCTCTCCACAATCGGGATCCATCCATTTTTTAATCCTTGCCTCACTCTATTTCCCTACTTGACACCTGAATAAGTACTACAGTTTCCCACCTCTTTAACTTGCTATTCTCATCCTTCACCTATCTCTAACTTCTGCCAACACAATGCCAGCCAGGCTTTAAACCTAGAAAATTCTTCCAATAAGCTTTTCCCTATACTTTCAACCACATGTCTCTCTCCCTCAGAACTGCCAAAGCACTTTTATGATACTTCTAATCATTTGTGTATCGTTCTCTCCCTATTCTAAGTTCCTTGAGCCCTGAGTATTTATCATTGATTGTATTCCTTAAATATTACAGAATTTAAAGTAATTCATATTAGTTATTCTATGTAATTTAAACCTAAACAATTCACGTATCAACTAAACACATTTTTAAGAACTGAAGAAACTATGAACAAATGCAAGTTTAATAATCATTATAATCAAATTTATTCTCTTACTGGACACAGCCAATTTGCATGCAAACACATTGCTTATCTTGCAATCAGGTAAATTCTTTGCTATTTGAGCAATTGTGTTCAATTTCATTTTACCTTGCTCATGTTCCAACAGCTGTAGAGCTTCAACTCCATTACTCCCAGAAGGTCCTGCTCCAAGTTCTGATACAGACTCTCCCTCCAAGTCTAGAGAGGACACTGAATTGGAGCGATTTGAAGGACCTAGAGAAATGTTTATCCTGTGAGTGATCTTTTTAAAACAGTCATGAGTTGTCATGCAATTTTTCATGCCTTAATAAGAGACTAAAGACTGATTAAAATGCTTACTGTGTTTATATTTTTTAAATATAAATGCCCTTTGACCCAGCGATTCTGCTTCTAGGAATTTATCCTAAGAAACTAATCAAAAATTAATCTAAGAATACTTATTGCAGACTTTCTTTTAATGTCTGAAAAATGAGAGCAATCTACATGTTTAATCACAAAGGGAAATGTTAATGCTATATTATTAAACAAAAAAAGGTTACAAAACAACATAAAACTAATTTTGCTATAAATAAAGCAAAATGTTAATTGCTATTAACAGAATGGTGAGATTACAGATGATTCTATTTCTTTTCTACATTTTCTAGAATGAACATATGTAATTTTTTGAAAAGTTAGATAAAAAGAAGTTATTGCATTTTATGTTTATTTCTAAATGTTAGTAAATTTGGACTTTTTTCACTAGAAAAAAATGTGTCCTAGTATGTGGAATGATATATTCTCACTTCATAATCTTGACTTTTAATTTTCTTTTTTATTCCTATTTCCATTGTATCCTGTTTCATAAAGGGGGGATGTGTGTGTGTGTGAATAAAGGAATACAGAACATTAAAAGTATACACATCTTGAAATACCAGTAAGTCCATTTTTTCTAATTTAGACATGCATTATATCCTTCTAAAGGAGCTCTATAAGCTTTAGTATACATTAAAACTGCAGAAACAAAACTTGCTATTACTGTATTTAAGTCTGAATAAAGACTTATATCTTCTCCATTTTATACGACCAAAGGCCTCTTGCAGTCTCCATTCTATGCAGGAAACCATCTTTATAGCCAACTGTTCAAGCTCGTTAGAGGAAAACTTCGTTTCATTACTCTCCTCAGTGAGAGGCACAGATGGTGTAATTATAATTTATAAGGCTCCTTTAAAGAACACAGAACAAAATATTACTTGTAAGAATCACACAACTCCTTGAATGAAGTAACCCTTCACCTTCAGATATTCCTTCCAGATTATCACTGCAGAGGGAAAAGCGCAAGGTTTTATCAGGTTTACCGTGGAGTTTGTTTTCATCAACAGGGACATCTCCTTGTCCTCCATCCGAGAGTTGCATGTTTAGGACCTAAAGAATAAAACGCCAATTTGTTTTATCACAGATGAAGGATAACTGATAAAACAAACCAGAGCAAATGCATATTTAACTTCTTCTTAATCTTAAACTATCATTTTTAACTAAAAATCCACTTACAAGATGTCAAGAGTTTAAATACTCGTGGAATCAAAATATATCAGTTAAAACAACTTTCCATCGCCCTACCAGTGTCAGAGATTGAACTGGCAATCAGACATCAAAGGGGCAATGATCAGGATTACAGGAATCAGAAGGCTTTGTTGTAAGCAGGCTGGTCCTTCTGGTACTGCCATGTGTCAGTTTTGTAACTTGGATAAGTTATTTAAGCTCTCTAAGCCTCAATTTTTTCATCTATAAAATGGTGTTAGTAATGGTATGTATGCCATGGAGTTGTTGAGGATTAAATAAAAAGATGCACATAAAGCATTTGCCATGACACATAACGTATTAAATTTGCGGTAAATTTTTTCAAGAGTTAACAAACTAATTCAACTAAAAAAAACAAAAAACAAAAAAACATGCAATCATGTTATCTTATAGGCACCAGGATTTAATCCATCTAGTCTGAAACTCCACTTGATCACCACATAGAGGGCCACAAAAGTCCATACCAGAAGCTAAAGTATGACTTTGCAGCCATTTCCAGCTTAGAGCTGAAGGCCTTTTTTTTTTTTTTTTTTAAAGATGACCCGTAAGGGGATCTTAACCCTTGGCTTGGTGTTGTCAGCACCACGCTCAGCCAGTGAGCGAACCGGCCATCCCTATATAGGATCCGAACCCGTGGTCATGTTGTTATCAGCACCACACTTTCCTGAGTGAGCCACGGGCCGGCCCCGAGTTGAAGACCTTTTTATAATGTTTTCTATTTGCTGGATGAGTTCTAAATAATATAACTACTTTTGACTCCCTACAAGCCTCATAACTTAGCTTTGTATGTGTATCTCTATCTAAATGAAGAATTGAGTGCTTTGTTGGAAGTCACACAGCATGTTTTAAGCACACGTGGAACTTGAACTCACAGTCCTTGGCTTCCTAGGCTGTTGCTGGAATATGAAGAAAGAATAGTGTCCTTACTTAAAAAGAAAAAAAACTTCTCACCACAAAAAAATAAGTATGAGAGGATAATACATATGTTAATTAGCCTGATTTAGCCATTCCACAATGTATACTTATTTTTTTTTCCTTTTTTTGTCTTTTTTCGTGTCCGGCAACGGATCACAACCCTCAGTGTCGCGCCCGTACCGGACCGGGACCAGCAACGGGATCGCAACCCTCAGTGCTGCGCCCGCACCTCGCTCAGCCAGTGAGCAGGAACCGGTCTGTATGTGGGATCCAAACCCTCAGCGGGAGTGCTACCGCGCTCCCAAGCGGCGCACTGTAGCAGTGTGCCACCGGGCTGGCCCCACAATGTATACTTATAATCAAAACATCATGTTGTACATCACAAATATATACAATTTTTATTTAAAAAATAATTTTTTTTCCTTTTTGTCTTTTTTACTGACCGGTAACGGGATCGCAACCCTCGGTGTCGCGCCCATACCGGGGACCGGCAACGGGATCGCAACCCTCAGTGTGGCGCCCGCACCACGCTCAGCCAGTGAGCGGGAACCGGTCTCCACATGGGATCTGAACCCTCAGCGGGAGCGCCGCTGCGCTCCTAAGCGGCGCACTCTCCAGTGCGAGGTTTCTAATGGTTCTATACACACGTGATATTTTTTAAAAGTCATTTAAAACGATTTTTTTCTCATTTGTTTGACATTAAACAGACATAAATATGTTTAATTTTGTATTTTTAAGATAACTTGACCTTTAAACTCACCAGAGTGAGTGATGTGCAATGAAGATATTTTCCCAAATCATATCCAAGAGCAAGCAATTTTGTGATCCTATAGGAAAAGCTATTGTTCAAAACCAGTCACAATGGAATGTGAAATACAAAAATCAAATTCATGCCTCTAAACCAGAGATTCTGAACTCCAGGCTAAACTAAGACCAGAGAATCTCAGAGTTGAAAGAACTTTAAGAGTTCATCTAGCCCACTAGTTCTCAGCTGAAGACTGAGATCCTTCCAAGGGCTTTTTGTAGGTGAGTGGGAGCAGTCTGGATTGTTATAATGACTAATGAATTCTACTGGCATTTTGTCCCAGAGGCATGGGATTAAAAAAATTTTTTTAAAATCCTGCAATGTATGGAACAGTCCCCCAAAATGAAGAGTTACCTTACCCAGAATTCCAACACCACATGATCAAGAAACCCTAATCTAGTCCAATCCCTTACCCAAATAAGAATTTATATTTGAGGGCTGGATGGTTAGCTGAATTGGTTAAGAGCACAGTGTCACAACACCAAAGTCAAGAGTATGGATCCCTGTACTGGCCAGCCACCAAAAAGAAAAAATAAATAAAATAAAATAAAAAATCATATCTATATCATCTCAAAAAAACATATAAGAATACTGATATTCAACAATTTTTGATCCACAAAAAGAGCAATTTCATACGGCTCAAAGTTTGCTCTTCTTTTTCTAGTTTCTTAAGGTGGAAAGGTATTTTATTGATTAAGATTTTTTTTTTTAACATAGATGTTTACAGATATAAATTTCCCTCTGAGCACTGTTTTCACCCATAAGTTTGGTGTGCTGTGTCATCATTTTCATTCCTCTCAAAGTATTTTCTAAGTTCCCTTGATTTCTTCTTGATCCACTGTTTAAGAGTGTGTTGTTTAATTTCCACATAATTGTGAATTTTCCAATTTCCTTCTGTTAATTGATTTTTAGTTCCATTTTACTGTGATCAGGGAAGATACTCAGTATAATTTTAATCTTTTTAAATTTATTGAGACTTGCCGTACGGCCTAACATATGGTCTATCCTGCAGAATATTCCATGTGCACTTGAGAAGAATGTTTACTCTGCTGTAGTGGGTGGACAGTTCTATATATGTGTGTTGGGTCTAGTTTGTTTACAGTGTTAAGTCTGCTATTTCATTGTTGATCTTTCTGTCTAGTTGTTCTATCCATTATTGAAAGTGGGGTATTGATCTCTCCAAATATTATTGCACAACTGCCTAGTTCTGCCTTCAATTCTGTCCACGTTTGCTTCATTTATCTTGGGGCTATTGTTAGGTGTGTACACGTTTATAATTGCTATATCTTCTTGATGGATTGATCATTTATCAATAATGACTTTCTTTGTTTCCTGTAATCTTTCTGCTCCTCAGACTGGATAATTCCAATTGATCCACCTTTAAATTCACTGATTCGTTCTTCTGCCTACTCAAATTTGCTGTTGAACCCCTCTAGTAAATTTTTCACTGCAGTTACTTTTCAACTCCGGAATTTTGATATGGTTCCTTTTTGTAATTTCTACCTTTTTACTGATATCCCATTTGATGTGACCTTGTTTTCTTAGTTTTCTTTAGTTCTTTGTCCATGGTTTCCTTAGCTTTTTGAGTATATTTAAAACAGTTAAAGTCTTTAGTAAGCCCAATGTCTGTGCTTACTCAGGGATATTTTCTATTAATTTCTTTTTTCCTATAAAAGGCCATACTTTGTTTCTTTACATGCCTCATAAATTTTGTTGAAAACGAGATATTTTAAATATTATAATGTGGCAGTTCTAGAAATCAGATCCCCCTCTTCATCACCCACAGTTAGTAGTTGCTGCCTGTTGTGGTGGCTGTTAGTTTAATGACTTTTCTGAATTTTGTAAAGTCTGTATTCTTTGTCATGTGTGGCCAATGCAGTCTCTGTTCTGTTAGCTTAGTGGTCAGTAAGTGATTTGGCAAATTTAACACTTGAAATAAAAAAAAAAAAAAAAAAAACAACCAAACCCTTTCCAAGTCTGCAGATTGGCTCTGTGTTGGGGCTCTTCTTCAACACTTAGGCAGTTTGCAAATGTACCTTAGCCTTCGCTTCCTGTTTGAGTGGAGACTCATGGTCAGCCAGAGGTGAGAACTTAGGTCTTCTAAGGTCTTTTCCAAGCACATGACCAGGCCTGGGTATGTGTATGACCTTCTAGATTCCCCAAAAGGGAGCTTTTCAAAGCCCTTGTGCCCCCTGGTATCTCTTTCCCCAGCCTCTTTCCTTCCTAGGCTTTTTGAACTATCTACTATATGCCTAGGTTGTTATCCTTTGCTCCAGGCAGCAGCAACTAATATATGTGATTTAGATGCTTTTGACAAGTGCCACCTGTGAAGCTGCCTCAGCCCTGGGTAAGATCAGAACCAGGTAAACAAAGGCAAGCCCTTGAGCTAACTCTTCAGGGATCTATCAGACAGATCAAAATATGCAACCATGATACCTTGGGAATAAGGTCCACACTGCTCCCTCAGGTACCAGCACACTGCACAAGAAAGCAAGCTGCTATCCTCAGGGCTGCCACTGAGCTGAGGGTTTGGGGATGGTAACAGGGTAAGGTAAAATGTCACAAAACTCTTTTAACGAAATTCACCAGTTTTTTTCCTTCATTAAGCATTCCCTTGATTGTTAAAAGTTTTTGAATAAGACTCCAGAGTTCCAAAGAAGTTAATTCTGGCAGTTCTTGCCAGCTTACTCATTTTTTCTGTGTGGGGAAGGATGGAGTATTGGAGTATGACAGCCCTCTTTCTTACTAGTCACGCCACAGTTCCAAACACAACTTTACCAACCACCATCATCACTTTACCAACCACTAAAACTAGTCTCTTCTTCTCAGCCCAGTAATGAGATTTCTTGAATAATAAGCAGTCACTATTGAATAGAAGATGCTATATCTTTTTCATGAGGTCCCAATGTATGAGAAGAGGCTCCTCCCTTTAGAGAGTCAAGATTTCTTCTTCCCATTTGCCTCTATCCCAAGCTCTTTTGTATACAAATATCTTAAAACTGATTGAAGAAATTTTACTTTCTTGATTTTCTTTTCAATTATCTCTTCCATTTTTTCCTGACCAGTCAAAGAATAGAAAGTATACCTCAAGAATATTTGGCTCTTTTCAGCAGAAATACCATTAATATACCACTAGAAAGAAAATAAACACAAAACACTTCCTACAAATCACTGGAAAAGTCTCTTCAATTTCCATACCACAATTTCCTGGCTTTCTTCTCTTCCACTACTACTAGGAAAATTTCTTTTGTTGTAGACCTGTTCACCAACTTCAATGCCACAGATGTATTAATAATGTAAGGGCCTCTGCAACTGTTCCCAGGTAGCTTAGCATCTGATGAACACCATCACGATAAGCCCACTGAAGATAATGAACAATATGCATTAAATGCATTGCTATGGTCTGAATGTTGTGTTAAAAATTCATGTTGAAATCCTAACTCCTAAGGCAATGGTATTTGAAGGTGGGGCCTATGGGGAGATAATTAGTAGTACCCTTATAAAATAGGCCAAGGGAGCTCATTCACCCCTTCCACCATGTGAGGACACAGCAAGAAGGTGCCATCCATGAACCAGGAAATGAGCCCTCATGATACACTTAATCCACTTCAATCTTCAACTTCCCATCCTCCATAATTGTGAGAAATAAACCTCTGTTGTTTATAAGCCAACCAGCCTCTGGTATTTTGTGATAGCAGCCTGAATGGACTAAGACATGAATACTGACGTATAGAAGCAAGTGACCTTAATTTGAAGAAAACAACCAAAATTTCTTAACATTGATGGCTGTAAATTAAATACACCAATACATTCATACCTCATTTTCTGACATCATCCCTGGAGTAAGCTGGGGACCTGTCCCTAAGGAAATGACCAACACCTCTTCTGGTTGTACCTCCTGGATGGTTTCTTGAGATGACCCTTCATGGTCCATATGCAGGTCCATTAGCATACCAGTGCGGCTTCTGCTCCGAGTTGCTAATAAAACATTTAAAATAAAATAATTTAGAGAAAAAGACAAAAAGAAGAAAATGGTACACTAAATACAAAAATATTTTTTCTATTAGTGTAGTACATTTGCACATGCACAAAATAAGAGTGGTGAAAATATGGATAAGAAAATACAAAACAAAACCAAAAACTAGATCCTCTTAGTTATTCTACTGATGATTAATATAGATTCTCCTTCAAAACTGGTAATTAGAAACAATAATCCAAATCCACCTTACAGGGAGTGACACATAGATAATCATGTCTGCAGAACAGCAGACATGTCCCAATCAATTTAAGTATTATGACAAGAAAAACATTACTTTATTTCTTATCTTTTAAAGATACCTTAGCTATTTTTCCTATAAAATGATTTAACTGCCACAAGTCTCCTATACTAATAATTGAACTTATAAGTGTTAGAAAATTTCATATGGAAACCTGATGGCCATATATAAAGTAATTATTTTAAAAAGTAAAGTATTTTAATTAGGCAATTGTTGACAAAACCGTAATCAGTTTTTGAAAGCACATTTTCCCCCCAGAAATGCATTAACTTCTTTCCAAAGATGCAGGAGAGAAGATTTCCTTAGGTTTGAATATAAGGTCCTTTCTGCTTTATGGAAACATTCTAAATTAATAAAGGTTTCAATTATTTTTGTTTTTTCCCCCAACCTTCCAGGAAACAAGTAATACTTTTTTCTAAAATAATCCATCCTACAGCTCTTTCAAGAACTTTTGGACACCAAAAGATTTAGTTAGTGATAATTTCTCTATGACTTTTATTTAGTCTTCTGTGATAAGTTTCCATTTTCTTTCTCAGGGCAATAAAATTCTTACAACTAAACACTAAATATAAATTCTCTCTGTGCAAAATAAAAGTACAGACATAAAGCAAAAACACTCTATAGTAACAAAACCTTTCAACTTCACTTCAAGTGAAAACTGACCTACTTGAAGACAGATAGAGGCAGAAATATAAATAATCATCTTCTCTTCACAATGCTGTTGATTAATCACTTTGTGAAAATTGAGAGTATACACCAATTTCAAAAAGTCTAAAATAGGTCCACTCACACTTTTATATGCTTGCCCCCACTATCTTCTACTGAATTGTGAAGTTAAATTCAACTTCATGAACAGGTCTATGAATCCTGAACAACAAACTGTGTAACTATAATTTATAAAAATGCAAGTGATCAAATTTCATGTAGCAATTTACATAAAGCAAAAGCAACATGCACATGGAACACACTTTTATAAACTATTTCTTAAATAAAAGTTACAATAAGAAAAGAAAGAACAGCCTATTACCCACCAAATGGGGTTACTAGCGTAATGTGAGCGGTAAGATTGGTGGCTGAGGAATCCCAGGCAGTGATGGCTGCTAACTGTTGTCCTGGGTTGTGAAAGCATTAAATAGAAAAAAATCAACCCTTTGAACAATGGATACACTTTTAAAAATGTGAAATAAACACAATGACCAGGTCACAAGACTACAAAATAATAGTGAGTAAACATTTGAAATTTACTTTCCATTAGACCCATACTTAATGACACTTTCGGATGATGGGAAATGAAAAAACTAACATACAGCAGTAAACAATAGGGAAAAAAAATCTATGATTTACCAAAAATCATTTATTTCTTCAGTGTGCAAATAGCCTATAATAACTAAAAACCATTAAATGTAAAACTTCATTTTTTCTATTTTAAATTAGAAAATGACATTTTGGGATGATGAAGAAAGCAAAAGATTTGAAGAATATTGTAGAGGATTCTTAAAGCAAATGTACTTCACAGGGCCTGGTTTTCCAAAGCCTTGCAGTTTCAAATATTGACCTTGTGGAGGACTGGAAATTTTCCTCAGGCTATAAAGTCTCTAGTGTAAGATAAAGATTTGTGGCACAGCAAGGTTGCTGGCTCAGGGACAGACAGGTTACTGATTGATGTGTAAAGATACTGGAAAATTGCTGGAGGGAGAAGGAATGTTTGCTAGATCAAGCTTTTGTTGGTGGATCACTTAATTGTCTAATGGAATGTCATCTGACTTGTTTCACCAAAAGTTACCAGCCTATATTGTTAAACTATAACCCCACCTATGTTCTCTTCCTGTAACTTCCTGGTCTGGAAAATAAATGCAGGAAGAGAACCCCAATTCGGGGTTAATTTCTCAAGGAAGGGATGCCTCTTGCTGGAAGGTTCCAGGGAAGTTAACCACTTCGGGGCTTCTCACTGCTCAGAAGAGATGGGCTTTGAGTAATCCTTTGTGGCTCCATCACCCAGGAGAAGTGGGGTGACAAATCCACGGGGGGCAAAGCAACAGAATACGATGCCACATTCCTGTTAATAATATAATTCCATACTATCTTAAATGTAAGGTAGAAGAAAATTTAAAAACAAAATCCCATTCCTCAAAATGTATAAATTACAATAACTTCATTTTCACCAAGAGCTGCTGAGCTCATTAAATGCGCACTAAAATACTGCTTCACTGGCCTAAACACTTTTTCCCTGTCTTGTTTACTCTGTCTAACTCCCATTCATCCTTCAAAAGAAAGCACAGCATTCACCTACTCTAAGATCTTCTCCTGATAACACCACCACCACCTGGCTGAGATAGGTATCCCCACAACCCCCATGCTTATCTCCTTCAGAACACTTAGTACACTGAAGGGTACTGGTCTCTTCTTGTTCTCTCCAACTAGACTATCAGCAACTAACTTGAGAGGAAGGGCATGTCCTCATTAAGCAGTGCATCTTTATATCCCCAGTGTCTAACACAGTGTCTCATGTGCAAGTTAGTGATTATACCTATCCTCACAGGATTTTCGTGTGGATAAAATGAAACATTTACAAAGTGCTAACCCAGTATCTGATACATGGCACATGCTCAATTAATTTTTTTGTGTGGGGAAATAGATAACAAATGCTTACAAAGTGAATAAAGCTTAATTAAACATAATTCTTAACTAAATGGATAAACTTGACAAAATAAAATGAAACTTTTTCTTTATTTTATAATATTAAGATATCTTAGCTCAGTTGATAAGAGATTGACTTAAAACAATAATGGAAAAATAGTAACTATTATTTTCCACCTTATTGGTGAAAACTTCTAAAATATTATTATTCATTATATCAGTTAGAACTCCGTAGAAAACAGAGGGCTACATAATTCAAAAATAACATTTTCAAAATTTTTCCAAGAAAAGACACTAAAATTTATTTATTTATTTACCTTTTTTTTTTTTTTTTTTTTTTTTTTTTTTTTTTTTTCAGTTAGCAATGACTGGCTCTGAAGAGGGAGATCCCCGGACAAAAAGCAGCCTTGGAAAATTTGACAAAGTAAGAACGAATACTGTGTCATATGCAATACTGTTTATAGAAAATTCTGCCAAAGTATTAGTGAACCTGTTTTCTTTATTAAATCTTATCCTTGGGTGATGTATAAGTTAAATGTTCTTTTTTTTTGTCTTTTTCCGTGTCCGGCAACGGATCGCAACCCTCAGTGTTGCCCCCGTACTGGACCGGGTACCGGCAACGGGATTGCAACCCTCGGTGTTGCTCCCGCGCCTCGCTCAGCCAGTGAGCGAGAACTGGTCTGTATGTGGGATCCGAACCCTCGGGCGGGAGCGCCGCCCCGCTTCCCAAGCGGCGCACTTATCCAGTGCGCCACCAGGCCGGCCCTATCTTTATTTTTTTTAAGAAGATGACCAATAAGCGTATCTTAACCCTTGACGTGGTGTTGTCAGCACCATGCTCTCCCAAGTGAGTCACAGGCCGGCCCCAAGACACTAAAATTTAAACAAAGTAAACTGTGGATGGTGTGATTTCAATTAATTATGAAAATTAAGTCTATATAAAGCTAAAGCCTTAAATAATCTGGTGTGAGTTTTAAAAAATGAAATACCATTAGTACACATGAAGAGAAAGACTTTCGAATATATTTAAAACTATATTCTAAAATACTGAGCAACAGAAAAAGCTAATGAAGAAATAATAAATTTAAGGGAAAACTCCAATATCAGAAATTCTTTATACCTATAGGTAAGCGATTCTTTTTATTTGCTGGAGTGGTTGCTGGAGACAGCTGAGGAGTATTGTAAGGAGTCATTTCTAAACTGCTGCTTTTTCCTGGCTTGGCCTGGGGTAGATTTGTCAATAAATTGTCAAGAGCCATTCTATCTTCTCTCAGTTGATCTCCAGACATCACACTCTTCATAAAATTCACCTGACAAAAGTAAAGGTCATTAGATAGTGAAATCAATTTTTTAAACATGTACAATACATGTATTATTTCTCACACAATGTACTAATCTATGACTATCCATGCTTAGCTAAAAGATTTTTGAGAAAATCCTATTAAACAATAAAGCCATTACCAGAGTAATAAGCTGACTGTAGGTTATGTAAACCACAGTTCTGCTCAACCCTTCCAGAAGATTAACAGAAGACATTGGAGGGGTCTCCACTGCACGGCCCCCAATCACAACATCAAGGAAAGCAGCAACACAGCTCTGTTAAAACAGGAAAAGACCACAGTAAAATACTTCCCCACCTTTAAAACACTGGAAAAAACTTCTGATTAAGGTAAACAAGCACACAAAAAGTTTAAATTCTTGAAAATTATATTAAACCCAGCATTTAAAAAAACTAAACTGCTATGTATCGATAAAGAATTATTTCCAAGACATGGAAAGCAAAACAAACATGACACAGAACAGTATACATATTGTGCTTTTTTTTTTTTTCATTTTTCTTTTCGCGGCTGGCTGGTACGGAGATCCAAACCCTTGACCCTGGTGTAATTAGCACCACGCTTTTAAGTAAGCTAACCAGCCACCCCTTATGCTACCATTTCTGAAAAGGGAGGAATAGGAAGAATGGGAGAATGTATGTAGGAATTTGCTTGTATAGAGGCCTCTAGAAATATATGCAAAAGACTGATAACATCAAGCTTTTGGGGAGAAAATGAAGGCTAGAGGTGAGAGGTGGAAGGGAAATTTCACCGTATAACCCTTGAATTTTCAACCAGGTTGAATACTCAAAATATGATTGATTATAATTTTATTTAACTAAACTAACTGAACAATCCAATAAATGTTAACTTGTGAAATACACTTAAAATTATAAAAATGTTGCTGGTTCATATACCCATATAAAGTTTTTTTTGGGGGGCAGTGGGAGCTGGCCAAAATGGGGATCCGGACCCATGACCTTGGTGTTATCAGCAGCACACTCTCCCAAGTGAGCTAACCAGCCAGCCCACTGAGTTTTTAAAAAAAACTTTAAAAAATAAAACAGCTCTTTGATTTTCATTACAATAGCATCTCCTCAATACTTCTGTGAGAGTCAGTAATCTTTAGTGACATCTTCCTTTAAATACTGCTGATCTAATACTGTAGCTAATTAAAAAGAACATTTAGGGCCGGCCCGGTGGCGCACTGGATAAGTGCGTCGCTTGGGAAGCGCGGCGGCGCTCCCGCCCGAGGGTTCGGATCCCACATACAGACTGGTTCCCGCTCACTGGCTGAGCGAGGCGCGGGAGCAACACCGAGGGTTGCAATCCCGTTGCCGGTCCCCGGTCCAGTACGGGGGCAACACTGAGGGTTGCGATCCGTTGCCGGACACGGAAAAAGACAAAAAAAAAGAACATTTAACTTATACATCACCCAAGGATAAGATTTAATAAAGAAAACAGGTTCACTAATACTTTGGCAGAATTTTCTATAAACAGTATTGCATATGACACAGTATTCGTTCTTACTTTGTCAAATTTTCCAAGGCTGCTTTTTGTCCGGGGATCTCCCTCTTCAGAGCCAGTCATTGCTAACTGCTGCAAAAGGCGGCCAACCTGCAACCCAAAGAAGTGGTAGGGACAAATAGGCTGTAGATACTTACAAACTCCTGCTCATAAAAACATTTCTATTCTAGTCTAGAAATCTGTTTCATAATAATACTCACATCACTTGACCAGGCATACCAAATAGGGTCCCCAATAAAATGTGTATCTTGTCTACATCAGCATTTACTAATTTTAGATTAAAAATTATAAAGAAGTAGAAATTTCTTGTTTTAATTTCTCTAACACATGATATCAACAATCGGAAATAAAAGTACAATACATTTGTTTCTGATATTGTATTTTTCATGTGCTTAAAATTTTTTAAATTAATTTGTAAAAGCTGACTTACTCATTAAACTACTTCAAGTTAATATTAAGTACTTTATAGAATTCACAAAGCAGTCAAGGTAGAATTTTTTTCTAAATTTATTTATATTTATTTTTTAAAGATGACTAGTAAGGGATCTTAACCCTTGACTTGGTGTTGTCAGCACCACACTCTCCCAAGTGAGCCACAGGCCGGTCCCTTTTTCTAATTTAAAAGCAAACAATTCCTACAGAACATAAGCTGTTTGGTAAAGTAACACTAATTCACAGAGCAAGTTCCTTACTAACAAAAGTGAATTGTTAATCCACTCTAAAGGTTTCCTGCTGAAAGTTAACATCATTATAGTATCTTCATATCTGGGACAATCTCCATTTTTACTCATTTTGAAAATATGTGATTCAATTTCTACTGGAATGACAAAAATAAAACTACAAATACATTATCACTAGAATAAATTTACTGTTTCACAGATGATAAAAAGTAATTAGGGAACACTTATTCTATTTTATGGAATGAAGTGTTGCCCGATTCTAGAATCACAATAAAGCCAATTAAGATCTTTACACTAAAAAAAATTTAGATTGGGAATTCTATATAGTGAATTGCTAAAATGCTGCAGATAAAAGAACTGATCATTAAAAAAAAAAACAAAAAAACAATTCCTTGAAGTTGATACGACAAGCATACAGAAAGGACATTGTTGGGGGGGAGGGGGGAGAGGGAGGAGGGAGGGAGGTTTTGG
This sequence comes from Galeopterus variegatus, assembly GCF_000696425.1. Taxonomy (NCBI): domain Eukaryota; kingdom Metazoa; phylum Chordata; class Mammalia; order Dermoptera; family Cynocephalidae; genus Galeopterus; species Galeopterus variegatus. The sequence continues at coordinate 440,929 of NW_007726660.1, forward strand.
TAAATTGGCCACAATAACCAACCACATTGTATATCGACAAAATAAAATAGAAAAAACAAAACAAAAAAACTTATCACTTAAAAAAAAAAAATCACCCAAAGATAGTCTATTCTGAATTTCTCTTCTTCACAGTATTTCTGGGGAGGATAAGACATGATTAAAAAGAGTCCCTGAAGAAATAATAACACAACTTTAGTAATTTAGATGATTAGAAAAAAAGTGCTAATATAAATCCAAAAATCCTTTTTCTGAAACTCTTAGGTATAGAAGAGTTTCAGATTTCAGAATTTAGAGATTTTTAGAAAGGGAAGTTAGAGCATACATGTAACATATCCACTATGTAGTGTGTTACCCTGTAATCAAACACATTAACATCTTTTTTTTTTCTTTTTTTGGCTGCTGGCCTCTATGGGGATCCAAACCCAGAACTTAAGTGTTATAAGACTGCTTTAACCAACTGAGCTAACCAGCCAGACCAAGCAAATTAATACTTCTGTGATAAAACATGAGTACTCACCAGCAATAAATGGAATGACAATTATAAACAGCCTCATGTTAGTTTAGCTTAGGTTTTGCTACCAAATGACACTCAGTTTTTGATCACTCTGGATTTTGAAACTATAGAAAAGAGGTCACTATCCTTTGTTCTGGAAAATCTAATCAACTATACATTCAAGTGTGTAAGGATTCCATTTAAAAACTAACACAAAATGTTTTGTGACTACAATATCTTAAAATCCCAATATGACTGCTTTTATTTCATAAGAAACAAATATTTAGGACAGTTTGAGGAAAAGGAATGGTAAGAATATATGAATACTGTAGTTATATTTTCTATTTCCACCTCCATTGGCCAACTGATTTTAAACTAAATGCCACATTAATAATAGCAAAAGCATACCTGCATCAGATTAAATCGTGCCACCTCATTAATAGGAGCATCAGAAATTATTCCATACTGTTCTGGATTGACAACTGCAGGACAAATGAAGTAGGCCAACAGGAGATCAGTACACATTGCCCTGACCTCCCCAACTTCCAGTCTATCTACACAGGAGAGGGTTTTGTACATCTGTGACACAATCCACCTCAAACTATGTGGAAAACAATACGTATTCTGTTTGAGATAACCAATAAATTTGTTCACCAAAGCCACTAATTTGGCCTCATTGGACTCTACCATCTCTTGAACCTTTTGCCTGAATCTATCTGAGCCTTTCTCTCCAAAGAGTTTTTCCTGTTGAGATGGGGAGAACCTCTCAATTAGCTTGTTTGGGTCTGTTTCCAGGTGATCTTCATCTTCAACAAGCAGTTGCATGATTGGCTCATGTAAAGTAGCTGTGAGGAAAAGTTTGGCAGAAAACAGTCCTTCAGAAAAAAGTTTAAATAAAATGCTGAAGGCACAAGTTCCTCTCCTCAAAAGTCGCCTGGGATTGTCACTTTCTTTAAGTTCAAATTCAATTAAGTATCGCAAAACCTGAAGGAGGTAGCTTTCATCTTCTTGCATAATACAGTTGCCATACAGGGAGGTAAAAACTGTGTAAATAACACTTTGTGTGTTCTCCTGATTAAGTTTCTCTCCAGCAACCAAAGAAGAGGCAATAAGACGAGGATTTTCCCTTAATCGACTCAAGAATTCTCCGTAAGCGGTCTCCTGAAATCCCAATTGCTTATATCCATCAACGAACTGTGTATCTTCCAAAATCTTGGCATGTTGGCAACATTCAGCAGGGGAAGCTTCAGCACTAAAAAAATATCAAACAAGCAAAATAATAACAATAATACATATCAAAATATATATACTATACATATACTGTATACATATACAATAACACATAAACTATATTGAAATATGGAAATATGAGTTGATTATAGTCCCAGCAACAAGATCACCCTGACTTGCTAAAATCTTTTAGACCAACAGCATCTAAAGTAGTAGGTCCTAACAACTATTGCCCAGAGCTATATTCATGGATTGAATTAAACATTAGTTAAAAACTGCTTATTTATGGACACAAGAAAGTTTACAAATATTCAAGTAATAAAAAATAATAAAAAGTAAGCCCAGGCCGGCCCATGGCTCACTCGGGAGAGTGCGGTGCTGATAACACCAAGGCCACGGGTTCAGATCCTATATAGGGATGGCCGGTTTGCTCACTAGCTGAGCGTGGTGCTGACAACACCAAGCCAAGGGTTGAGATCCCCTTACCGGTCATCTTTAAAAAAAAAAAAAAAAAAAAGTAAGCCCATATCAGGTATATCATTCAACATTTCTCAACCTCAATGTGCCAGTATGTAAGCATTTGTAAAATCATATCCTTCAACCAGGCTTCTTACTTCTGAAAACGAATCCTAATAAAATAAGCACAAAAGAGTGGGGGGGCGGTGTAGGGAAAGTGAAAGAAAATGATCAGGGCCCATCAGATGTTCAGAATCTTGCCAAGCATTTGATGTAAATATGCATATGTGCCCAGGTATTCCTTGGCTATTGTCTGATGTAATTGTGCATGTGCACCCAGGTGTCCTGGGTTATAGACTTAACTATGAAGGATGAGTGGCTCTGATCCACAGGGTTCCCCACCCCCAGGACGCCCCCAAGGGTGTCATGGGTAGGCTGCTACTGCTGCTGAAGGCTGTTGCTGCCAGGGCCCCTGGCACCCTCCAGGAGGCCACCAAAGCCACTGCTGCTGCTACTACTGAGGACTGAGCTTATGTCATCTGCGAACGCCTCCCAGGATCTTTCCCAATTACCTAGCATGGACCTGCGTGTGAGGGGTCTAGTGACCCAGCCAGGCATGTGAGGGGTCTGGTGACCCAGTCTGTACAATGGGTTTGAGGAGTTTGAGCCCTAGCCCTGACAATACAAGTGGAAATTTAGTATAACTAAAATAATGAAACATTCTGGCTTTAGTTATGAAATGCCTAGCCATACAATTAGCGTAGCTATTGCTGTAACCCAACAATTGGTGTAGTTGTGTAGCTTTATGGGGGGAAGTCCTACAACAATGTTCAAAACAGCTCTATTCTTTTTTTTCCTTTTTAACTTACTTTTGAGATAAAATACAGCAAAGCACACAAATCTCAAATGTTCAGCTTGATCAATTTTTACATTTGTATCCACCACTCAGATTAAGACATGGAACATTTTAAGCATCCCAGAATGCTTCTGCATGTCCCTTTCCAGTTAATACCACCCTCCCAAGCCAAAGAAGTAACCATTATTCTGATTTCTGCCACCAAAGATCAGTTCTGTCTCTTTTTGAAGTCATATAAATAATCATACAGTATGAATCCTTTGTCTGGCTTGTTTTCTCAATATTATACCTCAGCACCACTATTCTTACAGTTAAAATCCACTTCTTGTGAAAACAGAACAATGAGGTATTAACACAATGAAATATGTGGTTTCTACACCTGAAAAGTAGATATACAGTATCAAAATATGGAATTGTATATATTAAATAATATTAGGAGAAAAGCAGAACAAATGATAATTTACTCTCTACAACAATAAAATGTTATATATACAAAGATACAAAACTAGCATGGTATAAAATGTTAATGCTTAAGTTATAATTTTCTACAGAAGTGCTTAAGTAATTAATAAATGAAATAGTATATAAACAAAGACTCAAATTAATGTTAATTTAAATTACCTTAAACCATGCACTTTGTTGCAAATAGATTCATTTATTTACAGTTAGCAGTCAGCACAGAATCACAGTGGTTCACAAAGTTTAAGACCTGAAAACCTTTTCTTTACCTTGTTATGATAAGCCGATCCAAATTAATCCTCTGCTGCTTTGCAATCCATGCTGTACGATACAACTTTTCAGCTGTCTTAAGTACATCTGCATTGAGCCTCTGAATGAGCTGTTTCTCAGAGTTTATATATAAGCGTTCCTGCTTGAGGTGATGAGCCAGAGTATGAATATCTAGCTTCACCATCTTCAAGTGCAAAAAAGGCTGATCACTAAGAGTAAAAAGACAAATTTTGAAAGTTTATGTCATTTAAATTCCTTTTTAAAAATCAAAAGGGGTAGAACATATTAAAAATTATATTACACTTAGTACAACTGTTAGTTCTAATTTTAAAATAAACTATATATTTTCTATTACAGAAGCATTACAGGTTTGGAATAGAAAAACTGGTACATACGGATAAGGAAAAAAAAAAAAAGCCCCTAATAAGGCCACTGCTCAGAGATAGCCACTGTAAACACTGCGTATATCCTTCAAGTCCAGTGTCTATTTGTTAACCCTGGAGTTATCACTGACTATGCACTTTCACATCACAATTAACATATCCTGTTGATTCTATCTTCAAAATCTATCTCAAATCTGACTACTTCTCCCTACCTCCATCTCTCACCTGAAGATCTATAACCACCACCTCATAACTGATCTCCCTGCTTCCAATCTTGTACTTCTAGAGTCTGTTCTCTACCAAGCATAGAGAGAACCTTTAATCTTAAGTCCGATCACTTTATTCTCCTACTAAAAACCCTCCAAAGGCTTTATTTTATACTTAGAATAAAATTTGAAGGTCTTAAATGATCTATCCCTGGCTACTTCTCCAACCTCACCTCCTACCATTCTACCCTAGCCTCCTCACTGTCCCTTGAACAGGCCAACATTCCTCTCCCTCAAAGCCTCCGAATTTGCTGATCCCTCTGCCTGGAAGGCTATTCCTCCAGAGAGCTGCAAGGCTAATTAGTGTCTTCATTTGGGTCTCTCTGCTCAAATGTCTATTTAGAAAGGCCTTCTCAGACAAATGTTTCTAAAACAGAAAATATCACTCCCTATTCCTTCTTTTGGTCTTTTAAAGTACTTGCCCCTATCTAGCATCATGTTACAGATATCTACTTGTATGTTAATCAAGTTTATTAAATGGCTTCCCCACTAAAAGGTTAAGTACCACTAGGGCCAACGCTTGTCTGTTTTGTTCACTTACAGCTATAATTTCAGGGCCGAGGACAGTGCCTGGTTCACAGCAGGAATTGAATAAATATTTGCCAAAGGAATTAATGAAATCACACAATTCTTGTTAATCTAGCAGCTAAGCAAATGGGTACAAATGTACACATATTTTAAAGCCTTATTACTTAAGATACACCCATGGACCTAGAAGCCTTACCAAACCACAAATGTTTTATATCAACAACAGAAACACCTGTGGCACAGGTAACAGAACACAATATTGTGTGTCTAGACAGCAGCCAGTCATTAAGTGAGAGAAAAATTTCTCATTAAGCATTAAACATTATGAGAACAGCTGGTATTTAAAGATACCTTTATTAAAATAAATAGGTTTAACAATTTAAAATTTTGATTTCAGCAATTTTTAAACTTTCTTATTTTAATAAACTACTGATGACTAAGAAAAATTTAGATATTATCATCTAAACTCAACTTAATTGCTTTCAAAAAATATTTTCTTGTACCTTATGCATTCCCCAACAAACTATGCAAAGCTGTTATTCTTAATTTCCTGCACTGATAAGGCTCTTATACTGCTTTCCTCTTAAACAATATCATTATGTCTGCTTCACCAAGATGATTCTCAATTGAATTAGTCCCAAGAGCATCTGTGTACATTCAAAATAATTGGTGGTATTATATACAAATAAATATATTATTTACTCATGCTATAAAATATGCATATATTTTCTACATGCGGACTTTGTAGACTTCCATGTGGGAACTCTAACACCCTTGAGGGGGCTCTAAGTCCACAGGCTAAAAACAAAATCATTGCTCTAATGGTTTTAATTATGAGAAATATCATAGTTAATGAAGCAGTACTGAAATGGGCTGTGAAAAACCTACATGTTGGGCTGGCCCGTGGCTCACTTTGGAGAGCGTGGTGCTGACAACACCAAGTCAAGGGTTAAAATCCCCTTACAGGTCATCTTTAAAAAAGAAAAAAAACAAAAAACAAAAAAAAAACTACACGCTTCATTAAGCGTATATTTTCTGAACCTCAGTTTTTTTAATACATAAAATGTAAACAAAACATCTGCATTTATTTTGTTCCTGGTACAAGCAACATATTAGGTAATAGGAATACAAAAAAGGATAAAATCTAGCACGTGCTCTAAGAACTTTCTAATCTAGTAGAATGAGGCAGGCATGCAAGCAAAGGGCTACCCAAAAATGTTATGGGTATTATGGAGTAGGAACAAAAGAGAAGAAACAACTAAGGACTTAGATTCCTGAACCTAGCACGCATGCACATGTGTGCGTGCGTATGTGTCTGGCCAGTGCTGGGATCTGGGATTCAAACCCATGACCTTGGTGTAACAAGGCTGTGCTTTAACCAAGTAAGCTAGCTGGCCAGCCCCTGAATCTAGTCTTAAAAGACAAGTATTTGCAACAAAAAAAGAAAAAGAAAAGTATTAGCAAGACATAAAGAGGATGGTGAGTGGGGGTAGAATTCTGGATAGAGGGGGCCAACCAAGCAAAGGCACATATGTGTATATTTAGAGACCTACACACTTGTTAGTTTGGGGCCATGTATGTTGTGTAAGAGTGAAGACGAGGGGAGGGGAGAAAGTATATAATGAGAGATAAGACTACAGAGACAGAAGGTTCACAGAAGTCAGAGTTAAGAAACTTGTACTCTACACTGCAGGTGATGGGGAAAAAGTTTTAAATGAGATTAATGTGATTAAATTTATATTTGAGAACATAAATTCTGGCAGTAAGGAAAAGGATGAAGAGATGGGGATAGGACTAAGATGAAGAGAGACTACAAAATGTTGATAGGCAAGAAATGCTGCAGTTGGGTAATGGAAAAAACAAGACAAACTCTACAGAAATTAGGAGGTAGAAAATACAAGATGTGTTGACGCCTACATATGGAAGACGTGAGGGCAGAAGTTTCCAACTCTGGTGACAGTATGGGTGTGGTGTTATTCACCACAACTGAGTACCATATGAGAAAACACTTTTTTTTTTTTTTTTAAAGATGACTGGTAAGGGGATCTTAACCCTTGACTTGGTGTTGTCAGCACCACTCTCACCCAGTGAGCTAACCGGCCATCCCTATATGGGATCTGAACCCGTGGCCTTGGTGTTATCAGCACCGCACTCTCCCGAGTGAGCCACGGGCCGGCCCAGAAAACACTTTAGAAACTGAAAATTGTGCCTGGAATAGTTCTAAGAACTTTGCACACTTAATCTTCATAATATCCCTCTGACATAGGTACTTAGCAGCTAAGGAAACTGAGGCCCAGGGATACTAGGAAACTTTGCCCAAGGCCACACAAGTGAGAGGTGATAGAGTCAATACACTATTACTATTATTACCACCCTGATTTCTACAAGAATGACTCATAAATCCATTCCTGTAGTCCTGATTGATCTACCTACAGCCATTTCTTTATTTTCAGCTGTCACTCAGATATATGCCTTGATAGCCTTCCATCACTTTAAAAAACTCTTCTCCCCAAACCCACAATCTTCAAAAACACGCTCACTGTTTTCCTTCCCAACTTTTTAGTTTTTATCTCTGTTAACTCTACTACTCTTCCAGTAGAGAAGAATCATCTTGCTGTACCTGCAGCCAGCATTCTTCATAGTACCTCTCTCATCTGACACTTCCAATACATTCCTGAGGCCAACTTGTGTCTCAATTATTTCTTAAACGTATCACCACATCAATAAATCACCACCACAATTATGGTATTGTTCTGCTTAAGACATCTTCAATGGCTTCCCACTACTTCCAGGAAAACAGCTATTTGATTAGGTTTACGGCATTTACAGCCTTCTAAAATCTGGCCTCAAAGTATCTCTCCAGGCTACCTTCCATCGCTTCCTCGTATGAGCCTTTCACTTCATAAAAATCTCTTACTTGATATCCCAACACAAACCTTTCTTCAGCTGCTACTGATCTTCACGCTCCTACATTTCAGCACTACCAATCTGACGATTATACATGTTCTGCAGTGTACCCGCTGTTCTACTGCCCTGTTATTTAAGTATTTTACTAACATATTTCACATGTTGACATCCCCTCACCCTCCCACAATAGTTAGGGCTGTGCTGTCAAATATTTTAGCCACTAGCCACATGTGGTTGTTTAATTTAAATTTTAAAATGCATTGTATATGACTTCTATCTTAATTAAAAATTTAACTTAAAATTCAGTTTCTCAAGTCATACTAGCCACCATTGTCCCAGTACTGGACAGTCACATGCAGCTAGAGGCTATACAGAACAGTACAAAAGACATTTCCATCATCATAGAAAGTTCTATTGGATAGCACTGCTCTAGAGTACAAATAGTGTCTAATTCATCTCTAAATTCCTCTTATAATTTAAGAATACCTTACACTGAGTAAGCACTTTAAAAGTACCTATTTCTCCTATTTCGATTCAAAGCAGGCTTACCTCAGCAAAGTTAATGTTCATATAAGCTTTTCTGTTATTTTAGCAGTGATTCCCATAACTTTTTTTTAACCCTCACAGAATACTGTAAAATTATTTACAAAATAAAATGCTTCAAACAAATGTATTTATTTATTTTTATTTATTTATTTTTTTGGTCTTTTTTTCGTGACCGGTAAGGGGATCGCAACCCTTGGTGTGGTGTCACCCGCACCGCGCTCAGCCAGTGAGCGCACCGGCCATTCCTATATAGGATCCGAACCTGCGGGAGCGACGCTGCGCTCCCAGCACTGCGCTCTCCCGAGTGCGCCACGGGTCGGCCCTGCTTCAAACAAATTTAAATTCACTTATGTTGTCATAACATATCAAGGAAATTTGTTACACCTAAAAAGAGTTAGAGCTGACTGGTAACCTCAGTTGGTTACAGCATGGTGCTGATAACACCAAGGTCCACAATTATTCAATCCTGTACCAGCCAGCCACCAAAAAAAAAAAAAGTGACAAAAATAAGAAGTTAGAGTTGCTGCTTTAAAGTTTTGCATACAGGCTGGCCCGGTGGCGTACTGCTACAGTGCGCCGCTTGGGAAGCGTGGCGGCGCTCCCGCCGAGGGTTCGGATCCCACATACAGACCGGCCGCTCACTGGCTGAGCGAGGAGCGGGGGCAACACGGAGGGTTGCGATCCCGTTGCCGGTCCCGGTCCGGTACGGGCACGACACTGAGGGTTGCGATCCATTGCCAGTCACAAAAAAAGACAAAAAAAAAAAAAGTTTTGCATACACGTTTAAATATGTTTTTATATCAACCCTAGGGCTGGCTGGGTAGCTCAACTGTTTAGAGCATGGTACAGACAACACTGAGGTCAAGGGTTTGGATGCCCACAATGGCCAGCTGCCAAAAAAAACCCCACCAGCTATAATGACCCTCATTGCTACAAAGATAAAGTAAATGTAAAAAATCAACAGATAACTGCTAAAATTTATATATTTTTTGCACAAAATCACTGATGCATTTTCTTAAATAATCAGATAAATTCTAATGTGGATTTGCCTACAAAATAATCTTGTAGTTATATCACAATGGTAGAAAGAGGTAAGAAGAACTGTTCCAGACTATTAGCTCAGTTGGTGACAGCACGGTGTTATAACACCAAGGTCAACAGTTCAGATCCCATTACTGCCAGCCAACAAAGTAAATAAATAAATAAATTGATTAATAAACAAATATAAAAGGGACTAAAGCGACATAACCAACAGCAATGCATGGGTCCTGACTGGCTCTTGATTGGGGGTGTTGAGAGAAAAGCCACTTTAGGGACAACTGGAGAAATCTGAATATGCATTGGATATCAGATGATATTAGAAAAGTATTGCTAATTTTATTAGGTATAATACTGGTATTGTGGTTACATGGGAGAATATTTTACTTTTAAGAGATTCATGCTCAAGTATTTAGAAATGAAGTGTTAGGGGGCCGGCCCGGTCCCTCGCTTGGGAGCGCGGCGGCACTCCCGCCGAGGGTTCGGATCCCACATACAGACCGGCCGCTCACTGGCTGAGCGAGGTGCGGGTGCAACACCGAAGGTTGCGATCCTGTTGCCGGTCCCGGTCCGGTACGGGCGCGACACTGAGGGTTGCGATCCGTAGCCGGTCACAAAAACAAAAGACAAAAAGGGTAAAAAAAAAAGAAATGAAGTGTTAGGATGTCTGCAACTTATATATGGCTCAGCAAAAAAAGAGAGATTTAAAAATGCAGAAAAATGTAAACAACTGGGTATATGGCAATCATTGCATTATCCTCTGATAGTTTTTATATGATAGAAAATTTTCATAATTAAAAAACAGGGATAAATATTTTAGAAATTCTCAAACTGTGCCCTCATTGCTGCTTTAATTCAATGTAATTCAACAAATATATTACTGAGTTTTGTTGGAATCTAGCAAGTTCCCTAATCCCAAGGAGCTCACAGTCTAATTACAACCTAAATACTGTTCAAGATAAAGAGGGAGCATAAAATGTTTTCAATGACACAGCAAAATCTGAACCAATTTATGCAATTTAGAAGTTAAAATCTTCAAATATAACTTCACTTTAAAAATTAACACATGGGGGCCGGCCCGGTGGCGCACTGCTATGGTGTGCCGCTTGGGAAGCGCAGTGGCGCTCCCGCTGAGGGTTCGGATCCCACGTGCAGACCGGTTCCCGCTCACTGGCTGAGCAAGGCGCGGGGGCGGCGCCGAGGGTTGCTATCCGTTGCCGGACACGGAAAAAGACAAAACAAAAAAAAGGAAAAATTAACACATGGGCCGGCCTGGTGGCGCACTCGGTAGAGTGCGGCATTTGGGACTGCGGCGGCGCTCCCGCCAAGGGTTCGGATCTCATATAGAGACCGGTCAGCTCACTGGTTGAGCGCGGTGCGGGTGCGACACCAAGGGTTGCGATCCCGTTGCCGGTCGCGGTGCAGGCGTGACACTGAGGGTTGCGATCCCGTTACCGGTCACAAAAAAGACAAAAAGGGGGGAAAAAAAAATTAACACATAAAAGTGATGTTCCACTTAATCTAAACAGGAACTCACCTTCTAAACCGTCTAATAGTCCCAAATGTCTTCAAAGACATTTTTAAAAGACATTTTAATTAAACCTAGAACATCAGACAAACTAAGTACCTTTTTTCTTTCATCAAGTTCAACAATTACAAGTTTTATTGCCTTCCTTTCTATAAGAAGCTGGTCAGAATGCTTCTAAAAACAGACAGTGACTTACTGTGAAAAACAGTACTTAAAAAAAAAAATCTTTGTATACGTGTATAATCCTCTCAGGACCACAAAAAGATAGGAAAGTATCAGTAAAATCCAAAAGATTTAAAATGCGAACTAACTCTGACCCATGTTTTTGCCCAGTTTACTTAAATTAAATCCATACTCTGAATACTATTTTCTACAATATGTAGCACATACCAGATTATAACAATATTAAATCTCCATGTCTCCCAGTAGACTGTAAACATTGACAGTAAAAACTAACTCAACTTTGCATCCTATTATAGTTGATGGCAAGTAGGAGAAACTCAAAAATGTTAACTGAACTCAATTCAGCTAGCACCAAGTCTACTGACTCACATGTTTTGAATAAAATAGTATCACACACTCACAAAATAATAATACTGAACAGATCACTACTTAAAAATGATAATTGAAGGAAAAAGATTGAGAACTTAGAAAGTAAAATCTATAAAGTTGTTCTGCTCTTCTAAGGCACCACTATAACACAAGAGGAGTTAATATTCCCCAGGAACAGCTTAAAAAACATTTAAACATGAATAACTAAAAGTGGGAAAATTTTACTATACTAAAGACAATAGGAAAAAACAGACATTAGCAAATAAATTAGTTTTTTCCTGGAAAGTAGCAATAACAGTATCAGTATTGAACTAACACTTATTTAGGACTTATGCCAGGTACTCTGCTATTTTTTTCCTTATTGAACCCTCACAACCCTACGATAGGTGTGCTCTGGTAATCCTCATTTTAGAGTTGAGAAAAGTGATGACATACATAGTAATTAGCTAAGATCCAAACAAACTCAGTTCTGTCTGACTCCAAAGAAGCATTTGTTCTCAACCAACTAAACACTTTGTCATTAACATCTACTTTAATTTCTAGTTCTGTTAAGAATTGACTCCTTAAAGTTCCTTAACTTTACAGTTTTTATGGAACTTTATCTGGCTTCTCTTTTTATGGAACTCTATCTGGTGATGTCTACTACATTTGAGTTTACACTCAAATACCGTATAAAACACAGGTGTCCACAACCCTCATCTCTTGGCTGAGCTTAAATTCTTTAGTTTATCCACCTGCAAAACATCTTAACAACAAGACAGAATCTCAAAATTGGAAAGGCTATTAAAAGCCATCTTCTCCAATTTAATTCAATTAGACAAATATTTTCTGAAATGTTTTCACTATGCTGAGCATTGACAATAAAGAGCAGAACAAAACAGACATAACCTATGTCTTCATAAAGCTCAGTCAACTGTGAAGCCAGGAGCAAATACATTAAAAGTACTACAAGTTGAAGGGGAAATAAGAATCCAAGCACCCAAGACTCAAAAATCTCCAAAACAGAACACAACAATTCCCCTCCTAAAACCAGCAATTGTTTCAGACTTTCCTATTTTTGTCATGGCACAAACAGACTCCTAGTCTCAAAACTTAGATTCATCCTTTTCTTCAGCAGCAAGTCTGTCACCAAGTTCTACTCTGTCCTCTTCTTTCTTATTCCTCCGTAAATAACCAAATTCAGTACCATGAACCCATGACAATCGAAAAAATGTCCTAATGTGTTCCTCTGCTTGAAGTTTTTCCTCCAATCTATCCTACACTGACAGACTGATATTTCCAAAGTAAAATTTTGATGTAAACCTTCCCAATGTCTCCCGAATCCCCTTTAAAAGCCCTTAGGGACTTCTCAATAATGCCAGAATATATTAAAACATCTGCAGAAGTCAGGAGGGAGCCTGTGTGCTCAATTAAGACCACCCCTTGATTAACTCTCCATGCTTCCAATAGCAGGAGTCAAATGGAAGCCCCAGAAAACTCTGTGACTATTTGGTAAAAAGATCCCCTTCTCTCCCTCCCCTCAACCCTTACAGCCAATTCCATCAAAATCTACCCTGGACCACTGATTCTTAATTTGCTTGACCTTTATTTCTTTCATGTCAATCACAAGGAGCCCAGAACTCCTGTCACCCCTCATCCTTCAGAACCTAACCCCTAGACAGCTTCGTATATCACCTCTTCCATCCTCATCTCCTGCCCCTCCCCACCTCTAAACTCTTTTCACAGTGACCCCTGGAATACAAGTCCAATTACCAGAAAATGTCCTATAACTTGAACCTTCTCTGGAAGGCTCCTTTACCTTTTCTTTCTTCTTTCTTTTCTTTCCTTTCCTTTCCTTCCCTTCTTCCCTTCCCTTCCCTTCCCTTCTTCCCTTCCCTTCCCTTCCCTTCCCTTCTTCCCTTCCCTTCCCTTCTTCCCTTCCCTTCCCTTCTTCCCTTCTCTTCCCTTCCCTCTTCCCTTCCCTTCCCTCTTCCCTTCCCTTCCCCCTTCCCTTCCCTCTTCCCTTCCCTCTTCCCTTCCCTTCCCTCTTCCCTTCCCTTCCCTTTCTTTCTTTCTTTCCTTTCTCCTTCCCTCTTCCCTTCCCTTCCCTTTCTTTCTTTCTTTCCTTTCTTTCTCTCTCTCTCTCTCTCTCTTTCCCTTTCTTTCTTTCTTTCCTTTCTTTCTCTCTCTCTCTCTCTCTCTCTCTCTCTTTCTTTCTCTCTCTCTCTTTCTTTCTCTCTCTTTTCTTTCCTTACTTCCTTCCTTCTTAGCACTCAGTTATGGTGAGAACATGTGGTATTTCTCTTTCCTTGTCTGGCTTATTTCACTTAACATAATTTTCTCTAGATTTATCCCTGTTGCTGCAAAGGGCAGAATTTCATTCTTTTCTCTGTGTTATCAGCGCCATGCTCTAACCAACTGAGCTAACCCGGCCAGCCCTAAGGCTTCCACATTCTTGCTTTAACTGGATCCTGGCTTTCCCATGGGAACATGGCTTCCTCTCAGACCTCTCAGGTATAGCTGTTTTCTCTCCCACACCCTTCACAATATAGGACCAATTTCACACCATTCTCCCTCCCTTCTCCATTAAAAATCCCATGAGACCACACCCATTACGCTCCTCCATGGTGCGGACATACACTACAGTCTTTTCTTGTTCCATCAGCATTCCAAAACTCCTATAATCATTTGACTCCACCAAGATTTTTATGGCACTGATCCTACCACCTTTTTAACTCATCTTCACCCCCTTCCTGTCTTTGCTTCCCTCCTTACCTTGCTAGCATAAATCCCATGGCCAATCATTATAATCACTTCCCTGAATGCAACATCAATTTGCCCCTCACTAGAGTAAACCACAACCCAAGTTAAACCCAATGCTCTGCCTATCTACACCTGTGGATGAGAAAACAAACCCACACAGCCATGCTAATATCACTTTAAACTCTTGATCACAATCTCCAAATGGGCCCTTACTGCTGCAAGCGTTCACATTATATTTCCCCAGTCCACCCACCACTCTCCCACTCTCCTAGGCAGCTAATTCATACCATCCTCTCTTCTCAAGTCTCCAACACCTCTTCCCTATTCTTATTCTCAGCTCCTTGCTTTCTACTTCACTGAGAAAACTGAAGCAATGGGAAATGATTTTCCACAAGCTCACAGCATCAAATATATGAGGGATCTTCAAAAAGTTGGAAAGACTTCCAGTCAAGATGGCGGAATAGACGGTCCCTAGCGTCACTCTCTCCTACAAATCAACTGATTTAAACTATAAAAACATGACATCAAGTGCATATGGAACGGGGAGATGTCCAGTGGGGGAGGCAGAAGATCCGCGGAGACCACATGCCCTGTGGGGCCACCGTCGCACGATCAGGCAGATAGGCTTCACCGCCAGCCACCCAGCTCCATTCCCAGCCCAGCCTAGTGCGCTCGGAGCAGGGATACATCCAGCAGGGGAGGAGGGAACTCAACGGAACCACACTGCTGCCGTGCGATCCAGCAGCCCAGACCAATGCGTACAGAGAACAGAGTCGTCCAGCAAGGGAGATAGAAGCTCCGTAGAGTCCACACTCCCTGTGGGGGGGCCGCCGCTGCGTGATCCAGCGGCAGGTAGGTTTCACCGATGCCACCCGGCTCCATCCCAAGCCAAGCCTAGCGCGCACAGAGCAGGGAGACATCCTACAGGGGAAGGGGAAGATCTGTAGAGACCACACGCTCTGTGGTGCCTCGGCACATCCCAGCAGCCCGGCCCAGAGCGCACAGAACTGGGAGAAGTCCAGCACGGGAGATGGAAGCTCAGCAGAGACCACACACCCTGCAATACCCCCCCATGATCCAGCAGCCCAGCAGAGTCCAAGCTGACCAGAGAGGTGGCTCCCTAGAGAGGCCCAAGACCCGAGGCAACCACACACGCAAGGCACTAGTGGCCAACTGAGCAGTCACTGAGGTAGCAATACCAAATTGGCAACCACAGCAACATCTTAGTCAGGCAATAGTGTCAAACCTGTGAACTGTGAAACCCTCTGCCACAATGAATAAACATCAAGGAAAAGATAACAGAAATACGAAAAATCAAGAAGGTACACCACCAAAGGATAATAACTTTCAAGCTCTAGATCCTATAGAACAAGAAGCCCTTGAAATGACTGACAAGGAATTTCGAGTGATAATTCTAAGGAAACTGAATGAGATACAAGAAACCTCAGCTAGACATCATGATGAAACGAGGAAAAGTATACAGGACCTGAAAGAAAAATGTAAAAGGAAATCAATGTCCTGAAAAAAAATGTAGCAGAACTTGCTGAACTGAAGAAGTTATTCAGCGAAATAAAAAACACAACAGAGAGTTTAACCAGCAGGCTTGTCGAAGTTGAATAGAGAACCTCTGAACTTGAAGATGGGCTCTTTGAAAAAACACAAGCAGACAAAAAAAAAAAAAAAAAAAAAAGCAAAAGGAATCAAAGG
>NW_007726660.1:458075-459435 GCF_000696425.1 Galeopterus variegatus
GACATGTTATAGTCAAATTGGCAAAACTCAAAGACAAAGAGAGAATCCTAAAAGCTGCAAGGGTGAAGCATCAAATCACCTATAAGGGAGCCCAAATCAGGCTAACATCAGACTTTTCATCACAAACCCTAAAAGCCAGAAAGGAATGGGATGATATATTCAAAATACTAAAAAACGGAGATTACCAGCCAAGAATACTCTACCCTGCAAGGCTATCCTTCCGAAGTGAAAGGCAAATAGTATATTTCTCAGACAAACAAAAACTGCGGGCCTTCAATACCACACAACCACCCTTACAAAAAATTCTCAAGGGTTTGGTTCCTGAAAAATAACTACCACTGCCATAAAAACCCAAGAAAAATCAAAACCCNAAACTGAACCATGAAGACGTAGAAAATCTGAACAGACCAATAACAATAAAAGAGATTGAAGTGGTTATCAGAAGACTCCCAACAAAGAAAAGCCCAGGACCAGATGGATTCACAGCAGAATTTTACCAAACATTCAAAGAGGAATTGACACCGATTCTTTACAAACTATTCCAAAAGATTGAAACAGATGCAAATCTCCCAAACTCATTCTATGAAGCAAACGTCATCCTGATACCAAAACCAAGTAAAGATATAACCAAAAAAGAAAACTGCAGGCCAATATCCTTGAAGAATATACATGCAAAAATCCTCACTAAAATACTAGCAAACAGAATACAGCAACACATATGTAAAATTATTCACCACGATCAAGTGGGATTCATCCCAGGGATGCAAGGTTGGTTCAACATACACAAATCAATAAATGTGATATACCATATTAATAAAATCAAACACAGGACCATATGATCATCTGTATAGATGCTGAAAAAGCATTTGATAAAATTCAACACTCATTCATAACCCTCTATAAGTTAGGTACAGATGGAAGTACCTCAACATAATTAAAGCCATATATGATAAACCCGCTGCCAATATCATCCTGAATGGGGAAAAGCTGAAAGCTTTTCGTTTAAGAACAGGAACTAGACAAGGATGCCCACTCTCACCACTCCTATTCAACATAGTATTGGAAGTACTAGCCAGAGCAATCAGAGAAGAGAGGAAATAAAGGGCATCCAGATTGGAAAAGATGAAGTCAAACCGTCCCTGTTTGCAGATGACATGATCCTATATATCGAACAGCCTAAAGCCTCTACACAGCACAGTAGCAGGATACAAAATCAACACATAAAAATCAGTAGCATTTCTATTCTCCCATAGTGAACATGTAGAAAGAGAAATCAAGAAAGCCTGCCCATTTACAATGGCCACCAAAAAGTAAAATACTTAGGAATTGAGTTAACCAAGGATGTGAAAAATCTCTATAA
>NW_007726660.1:461122-476002 GCF_000696425.1 Galeopterus variegatus
TGGATACCTGCACTCCCATGTTCATCACAGCTCTTTTTACATTAAAAACGAATGAAATACTGCCATTTGTAACAACATGGACCTTGAGAGAATTATATTAAGTGAAACAAGTCAGGCACAAAAAGAGAAATACCACATGTTCTCACTTATTGGTGGGAGCTAACAATAAATAAATAAATTCACACACACACACAAAAAAAAACCGGGGGGGCGGGGGGGAGAAGACCTAACAACTACAGTTCCTTGAAGTTGATACAACAAGCAAACAGAAAGGACATTGTTGGGTGGAAGGGAGGAGAGGGAGGAGGGAGGGAGGTTTCGGTAATGGGCCACAATAATCAACCACATTGTATATCGACAAAATTAAAAAATAAATAAATAAATAAATAAATAAATAAAATAAAATAAAATAAAGTGTAAAAAAAAAAGTTGGAAAGATTCATATTATGTTTTAATTCTATTTTTCCACAAACTTTTTGAAGTGCTCTTGTTTACTGACCTACCTGCCTTTGTGCTCTACCTTTTCTTTTACTCTGAATGAGCTGCCTTTCTCCCAGTTAGAGCCAACCCTGACTTGAACACTAGTTTCCTTCTTCACACCTGCTCAGAACATTACTAAAGAAATCCCAACCATGCTATCCCCACCATCCATATTTTCCTCTCCATTGGCTCATTCTCACCAACATATAAACACACTGTTACTTTTCATTTTGAAAAAAAGAAGTCTCTCTACCTCACTTACCCCCTCCAGCTTCCATCCCTACCTTTTTTCTTCATTGTACAACAAAACTCCTTGAAAGAGGTGTCTACAATCACTCACTCACTCATCCACTCCTCTCATCCACTCCTGAACACACACCTATCAGTTTTGCTCCACCACTCCATCAAAACTGTTAGTGTTCAACAATAAACACATTGCTAAATCTTAAAATAATTATTCCTTCTCTTCCTGGCCTAACAGAAGCATTTGACATGAGAGACCACTCTCCGCCCTGAAACACTGTCTTGGACTTCTAGAACACCACACTCTCTGGTTTTCCTGCTGTCTTCTTCTCCACTAAGTATCCAGTCTCCTTTGTTAGTTCCCCCTATCTCTCTGATTTCCAAACACTGGAGTACCCCAAGATTCAATCTTCAGACCTTTCTCTTTTCTATCTACACTCACTGCCTAGGCAATCTCATTCAGTCTCATGATTTTAAGTATCATCAAAATGCTGACAGCTACCAAATTAATATCTCAGCTTGTAACTTTCTCCTGAAGGCCAGATCCATATATGCAACTGCCTACTCAACATCTCCCTTGGATTGTGTAACAGGCATCCCAAACTTAACATGTCCAAAATTGAACTCATCTTCCCCCACAAAAAAACCTGCTTCCCCAACCTTGCTCTCCCCCTGCAAAAAAAAAAAAAAAAAAAAACCAGCCTTTCCCATCTCAATCAGTGGGAACTCCATCCTTCCAGTTGCTCAAACCAAAAATTCTGTCATCATTCTTGACTCTCTTCTTTCTCTTATACCATATACCCAACCCATTATCAAATCCTGATGGCTCTATCTTCAAAACACATCCAGAATCTATCACTTCTCATGGCTTTTATTGCTACCATACTGGTCCAAAGCACCATATCTAAAAAAAGAAAAAAAAAATTAAAGAAATTAAAAACACAAAGAACAAAACCTGTAAAATTACACACACACACACACACACACACACACACACAAATAAATCTCTATACTTCCCCTCATCCCACCCCCAGCCTTCCCAAAACTGCCTCTTTGAGGGTAAAGCAATTCGTTTTCTCCCTGCCACCCTTGGCCCTCTTTTTGTTTTTAAAATAAACTTTATATATTTCTTTTTTTTTTTTTGGCAACTGGCCGGCACAGGGATCTGAACCCTGGCCCTTGGTGTTACTACTCCGTGCTATAACCAACTGAGCTAACCGGCCAGCCCTTAAAATAAACTTTAAAAAGGAAAAGGAAAAAACAAAACCCATAAAACACAATTCACCATATCTCTCACCTAGATTATTGCAATTGCCTCCTAACTGATCTCCTTGTTTCAGTCCTTGCTCCTAGTCTACTCAACACAGCAGCCAGAGTGAGCCTGTTACAGCAATTAAGTCAGATCATACCGCTCTTGTGCTCAAAATCCTCCAAAACCTTATCTCAGCCCTCTGTAGTCTGCACCACCCTCCCCTCTTACCTCTCTCACCTCAACTCCTATTATCAGAAGACCACTAAATCAGGACACTACTAGGAGTGAAAGTGGGCACTATTAATACTTTCACCAAGACAACAGATGTGAACAAGGACATACAGTCAGTGTATTACCCTCTCCTGTATTCATTCCGCTCCAGCCATATTCTCAATCATGCTAGGCACACTTCCACTTCAGTATCTTTGCACTTGCTCACCACCCCCAGATCTCTCACTTCCTTCAAGTCTTTATTCAAGTGTCATCTGCTTTAGTGAGGTCTTTCCTGGGCACCCTATCTAAAATTTCAATGCTACCACATGCTCACATCTCCTTCCCCTGCTTTAGTTTTTCTCCTTAGCACTGACCATAGTATACATTTTACTTACTCATCTTATGTATTGACCATCTCCCCCCAAAAATGTAAATTCCATAAGGGGAGAGACTTTTGCCTAATTTGTTCCCTGCTGTTACCTGCAATGACTAGAACCCTACGTGTCACATCACAAAGTTCAGTACACATGAATGAATATGTGAATGAAAGATAGGTATTTCGGGCCGGCCCGGTGGCGCACTGCTACAGTGCGCCGCTTAGGAGCACAGCGGCGCTCCCACCGAGGGTTCGGATCCCACATACAGACCAGTTCCTGTTCACTGGCTGAGCGAGGTGCGGGCGCAGCGCCGAGGGTTGCGATCCCGCTGCCGGTCCCGGTCCGGTACGGGCGCAACACTGAGGGTTGCGATCCATTGCCGGACACGAAAAAAGACAAAAAGGAAAAAAAAAAAAAAAAAAAAGATAGGTATTTCAATGACACACTCTTATTACTTCATATGCTCATATCCAAAGGTAGAAATAACAGAGGAGGACAAGGATGTAGTCCTTCAGTGGACAGGAAAAAAGGTGAATAGTATGAAATTATCATTAAATATTAATCAAAATAAACACATTGTACTAAAAACATTAAAAACATCTAAACACCAAGATCAAAGGTTCAGATCCCCTTACTGGCCAGCCGCAAAAAAAAAAAAAATCTAAAATAAAATAAATATAACATCTAGAAATCTCATGAAAGACTTAAAGGAAAAATAAAGGTGCTCGGGCCGGCCCGGTGGCGCACAGCTACAGTGCGCCGCCTGGGAAGTGCGGCAGCGCTCCCGCCGAGGGTTCGGATCCCACATACAGACCGGCCACTCACTGGCTGAGCGAGGTGCGGGAGCAACACCGAGGGTTGCGATCCCGTTGCCGGTCCCGGTCCGGTACGGGCGCGACACTGAGGGTTGCGATCCGTTGCCGGTCACGAAAAAAGACAAAAAGGAAAAAAAAAAATAAATAAATAAAGGTGCTCACAATTTTCAATTATTCCTTACTTGCTAAAGGATAATTTCCAAACTTCTTAGCTTAATATTCAAGGTCCAATCTTGCTTCAACACACCCCTCCAATCCTGTTTTTCACTATTTCCCTACATAAATCCTTCTACTCCAGCCAAAATGGCCTTCTCATTTTTATTTTCCCAGATCAGAGGAGATCGAGTGCCTTCAGGGTAGGATGGCCATGGACCTCGTTTTTATTTTCAATTCACCTTCATGTTTATATTTATATCAGGCCCCATCTTATCTACTTGTTCTAATTTCCAAGGCCTGGCTCAATAAAACCTTCCGTCCCAACTATACAGTCTGCCCCCAGTGATAAATCCCAACTCTGAACTCTTTTTTTTTTAAAAGATGACTGGTAAGGGGATCTTAACCCTTGGCTTGGTGTTGTCAGTTTTTTTTTTTTTTTTTTTTTTGTATTTTCTTCTTTAATGTCTTCATCCTGTCTTTCCAGCAAGATTGACAGGTCTCCTCAAAGACTGAGAACATCTTAGACCCAGCCCCCAATACCATGGCCAAACACAAGAAGCTGTCAATATATCTTTGCTAATAACTGCATTGTCACAGGGTGCTCTGTGAAAAATAACATAAGTATGTGCTGGCCAGTTAGCTCAGCTGGTTACAGTGTGGTGCTGATAACACCAAGGTCCAGGTCCAAGGTTCAATCCCTATACTGGCCAGCTGCCAAAAAAAAAAAAAGAACATAACTAAAATCAAAGAATTTTTAAATTAACATTAGGCCTCCCTAAACAATAATGAGTATAATTTTTTTTCCTGAAATTTGCAATCATTTTACAAGTTAGATCATTTGTTTTTGAAGTGGTCAAAAGCTAGACTTTGAAAATCTATATATTAAATTTTTTTTAATTGAATTGTTTCTTTAAAAAAAAGGGTGGGGGGGTGGTGGCTGGCCAGTTAGCTCAGTTGATTAGAACACAGCCTTATAACACCAGGGTCACGGGTTCGGATCCCTGTACTGGCCAGCCGCCCAAAAAAAAGAAAAGAAAAGAAAACCTATAATATTAAAGTTCAGTACAACTTCCTTCCCACATTTTCTACAAAAATAAAATAGATTATACCCATGCATATTAAATCAGATTTTGAGAAATACCTTTAAGTCTTTCAAATCATGTTATTAACACTTATCCTGCTATTAACACTTAAATCTCCAGTGGGGAGATTTTAGTGGGAGGAGTGAAGCACACTGGGTTTCTATATCCTTTCACAATGGTATAGAGCAAGGGCTGGCAAACTATGCTTACGGGCCAAATTTAGCCTGCTGCCTGTTTGTATAAAGTTTTATTGGAATACAGCCATGCCCATTTGTATGTAGATTGCCTATGGCTGCCTTCATGCCACAATGGCACAGCTGCACAATCACCACAGTCCTGCATAGTACATAGGGCCCACAAGCCTAAAATATCTATTATCTGGACCTTTACAGAAAAGGTTTGCCAACCTCTGATAAGCAAGCATACCTACTCTAATGCAGAGCATGGAGAGGAAGCACACACTGATGAGGTGAAATTTGTGAATTAAAGAATACATTAAAAATTCCAAGGAGTGGGCCAGCCCATGGCTCACTTGGGAGAGTGTGGTGCTGATAACACCAAGGCCAAGGGTTCGGATCTCTATATAGGGATGGCTGGTTAGCTCACTTGAGAGATTGTGGTGCTGACAACACCAAGTCAAGGATTAAGATCCGCTTACTGGTCATCTTTTTTTTTTTTCCTTTTTGTCTTTTTTACTGACCGGTAACAGGATCGCAACCCTCGGTGTCGCGCCCGTACTGGGGACCGGCAACGGGATCGCAACCCTCGGTGTTGCGCCCGCACCGCGCTCAGCCAGTGAGCGGGAACCGGTCTCCACATGGGATCCGAACCCTCGGCGGGAGCGCCGCCGTGCTCTCAAGCGGCGCACTATCCAGTGCGCCACCGGGCCAGCCCTACTGGTCATCTTAAATAAATAAATAAATAATTCCAAGGAAGATACACATTTTACATGTTAACGACTACTCCTAAATGAACCCCTGTGACTCAAGGGAAAGCCTGTAGAAAAAAAATTTTTCAAATTTTTTGTGGGATAAGAATCACATTTCAAGTTTTCACTGTTGAGAATTTATAATTAAAGGCATCCCAAGTTAATGATATGTATCTAACAGTTCTAAACTCTAAGTAACAACTACAGGTCAACAGGTCAATTTATTAGACTAATAAATTCAGGAATAACACTGTAAGAGTCAAGAGAAGACCACTTTCCTACTTTATTATTTTATACAGGGACTACTTTAATCAATATAGTGGAAAGTATACTAAAACTGGATTCAGAAGAGCTGAGGATTTTAAGACTAGATTCTGACATCCACTGGCAAGGTGACCTGTGGCTAGCCACTTCACCAAAGTTTCTGTTTCCTTATTTTCAAAACTGGGATAATGCTCTAATCTACTTCACATGGTCAATTGTGGGATGACTGTAAAGTATAAATGACTGCACAATGTAGAACATCATTATTCTTGTCAATTAAAAGGTAGGGTAACATTTACTATGACAATGAGACAGACTCCATGTCTATCACCTGACAGGATTGACCAAAATGAACCTTTTTATGAAAATAAGTGGGAAATATCAGTCATAACCAAAGAGATAAGACAGACTATTTGCTAACATTATGGAACCTATACTTGTACAAGACTTACTAAAAGTGAAATTAAAGGCCAAATATCTTCAGTCTAAGAGCATTATTAGTAATACATGCTTCACCACACACAGCATGGCATTGAAACTTGAGAATAAAGCATCATTTGCAAATAAATTAATGTGTCTAATTTAAGATGACCCAATTAAAAATTACACAGTGACAACTAAATGTAATGTAGTATGCTGAAGGGGATCCTGGAACAGAAAAACAACATTAGTTAAAAACTGAGGAAATCTGAATAAAGTATGAACTTTAATTAATAGTAATGTATCGATACTGGTTCACTAACTGTAACTATAATAATGTAAATGTACCATAACATAAGATGCTATTTTTTTTTTTTTTTTTTAAAAGATGACCGGTAAGGGGATCTTAACCCTTGACTTGGTGTTGTCAGCACCACGCTCAGCCAGTGAGCAAACCGGCCATCCCTATGTGGGATCCGAACCCGGGGCCTTGGTGTTATTAGCACCGCACTCTACCGAGTGAGCCACGGGCCGGCCCCATAACATAAGATGTTAATAATAGGGGGAACTTGGTGCTGGGACTATGGAAACTCTCTGCACAATCTTCTCAATTTTTCTGTGTATCTAAAACTGTCCTTAAAAAGTCTATTTAAATTTTTAACATTACAACTAATATCATATTTCTAAATTCAAGCATCCAATTTAGCAACTTTTTTCAGTAAGAAAAATTATACAAACTTGAGAAAAGCATGTGGACAATGTAATTATACTAATTTGGACAATATAATAACAACCACCACCTAGAAAAGGGACCAACTATCACATAATGTTTCAGAACCTATTAACATCTGTTAACCCATTGTAGCATTTAAACTATCACACTAAAGATATTTTCTTTCAGTTCACTGTGATCAGAAATGAAATACAGAAACTTCATGACACAAAATTCCCATAGCTCTACTACATTTGGCACTCATTTCTGGTCACTGAAGCAAGGCAAATATATTTCCTAACCAGAACTGTTTAAGAAAAGCCAATTTTTATATAACTTCCACCTAATAGCAAATCTTTCTTTAAGCCATTAGAAGTAGTAATGGTTGACCCTGAAGAGAAGAGTTTTAACTGACTGGTAGTGGTAAAATATATGGGTGCTTAGGAAATAAAAACAATAATAACTACCATACATGTCAGGCTTGCCATGTGCTAGGCACCAACTAGGTGATTTTCATGGATATTCTCCTTTAATTTATCTAACACTTTACAGCTGAGGAAACTGAAAAAATTGAATAATTTGCCCAAGGTCAAATTAGTAACTGGCAAAGTTGAGACTAGAATCCAGGTGCATCTGGCTTCAGAACTCAGTTAACCACTAAGCTATTTGCCTCCCAACAGTGAGTGCTTTAATTTATGGTCAAGGTTACTGCTTGTAATCACCCCACTCTTTCAACAACTATTATTAATACGTAAGTCAGTATATGGACAACACCCCCTTTCTTAGAAAGTTTCCAATTGTTTGACAAAGTCATGTTTAGTTTAGAGCTTCAGGACTAAATAACCTAAATTCCCTCAAATTCTATGAAAGAAATAATATATGAAAGCTTAGAAAAAGTTCCTAGGGATTAATACAGATGTTACCCTGATCATTAAACACATAGTAGGTCCTACCTAAGGCATATTTTAAGACTTAAATGTACTAACAAAGTTGTCAGTACTCTAAAATACAATGCAATGAGCTCAAAAATAGCTATATAACTTCTAATTTAAATAATCTTTCTGGAATTTGGTTTTTTCAACTGAAAAACGGAGAATTAAACAATATGTGCACAATCCCTTTCCATAATTAATACTCTATGATTCTCTGTATAGATCCAGGCTTCCTAACTGGTTCTGGAACATCTTCGTCACCTCTCTTTCTCTCTCCAGCTAAATAGGATTTTCTGTGGGCAGGTGAGACCAGATAGTAACCAATATTGTCGGAGTGACTTGTACTCTTAGCATATCATCTGCCTTCTTCCAATCTGTGGGCAAAAGATTAAAATAGCTCTCTCTCTCTGGAAAGGTTAGGGAAATACTCAAGATCATCATCTTCCTGCCAGACAGTCCTTCCCACTATTTAGTTGAGGCTCTCATCATCTCAATAGCCTCCTTCCTGGACTGTCCTTGCTGACATTGAAGCAATCTTTCTAAAGCACTGGCCAGTTAGCTCAGTTGGTTAGAGTGGAGTGTTATAACACAAAGGTCAAGGGTTTGGTTCTCAGTACCGGCCAGCTGACCAAAAAAAAAAGAAGCACAAATCTCGTCATGCTTTTGCCTACAGGATAATGTCCATAAATCCACTGCAAGGCATCAAGCCCTCAACCATGAACCATGAAGTCTGTCTTTTTACATCTCCTACCTCATCTTCCACCATTTCTCTACTTTCCCTGAATCAGATGTTGCTGCCATACTATATCATAAAGTCTCCAGCATATGCAAATGCTACTACCTATGCCCAGGAGGCCCATATCCTTGAGTGAACTTAGATGTATCCTTTAAGGCCCAGCCCCCAAATCTCTTCCTCTGTGAAGCTCTGGGGGAACTCCTCCTGACAACAGAGTGCATCTCCTCCTTCCTTATGACACTAAATAACCCTAACTCACTCAGTGGGAAAGTTTGTCCATTTAAAGTCTCTTTCTGTCCTATTTACATCATGGAGAAAATCCAAGTAAGGCCCCAATTTGTCTTCAACACTTCTCTAACACTTGCCAATCTCTCCTTTTACTAAAGGACAATAGGCCTCAAACTTAGCACCTTCTGCAAACAGTAGCTAACTAGGTTTTTAATAACATTGTTTTGTTTTTTATCATGTTTAAGCTTCCTTCTATTAAGCATAAGTGATGTAAGCCTTCCATGATGGTAGCCACATAAAGCTTCTTTAAAGTGTGTGCACTTTTTAAAAAGTGTGTCCAAAAGAGCACAGAACTGAGGCCACCAGAGGTGGAGAAGGGGTGGAGCGGGGGGGAGTTAGAGAGAAACTGGTAAAGGGCCACAAAACGTGACTACATTGTAATGTTGAATATACCAATTATCCTGATTTGAGCATCACATAGGGCACACAGGTATTCCACAGATATATGCAATCAGTTATGTTCCAATAAAATAATAAAAATAAAGTATGTCCATTAAAAAAGTCATTAAATAAATAATAGTTCATAGAGTATACATATTTGGGAAAAATCATGATGTTACTCAAGGATTAAATGTGGGAAAGACTTTTATATACTGATCCTTACACCTCAACGGAACTGTCATTTACTTTTTTCGTGTAGCATACACACACTTTTCCTCATACTATATATGTGATATTCATATTAATGTAATAGGGCAAAAAAGGACATGACTGTCATTTTTTTATGACCTACTACAATGTTATCTCCTGCATTCTGTCAATCCAATAATTTTAATGTGAGCATTTTAGTTACCCACTACTTTCAGTAAGTAACCAACTCATAGGAGAGATGGGTGTCCCTTGAAATGTTTCTTATAAATATCGTGTTGAGTTACAATGATTTGTCTATATTTGTTTGCCTTTACAAGACTTATCTCCTTCAGTGCAGAAACAGTTTCTTGCTAATTTTAAGTTTTTTTAAATTACATGACCTAAAATTGTCAGGTACCAATAATATATTGAAATAATGAGTTCATTCTCTTTCCAAAAAATAGACAGATGACAAGCACAGTAAGCTTTATTTAACACTCTTACTTCACTCATTCATTCAAGAAAAGTTTATTATTAAACACCTACTATGTGCTAGGCACTGATGAACAAGACAGGAAAGGTCTGCTCTTAAGGGGTCCCACATTCTCTTAGGGATACATGACAGTCTAATGACAGTTTCTACTGGGTTTTACAGACCAGATTTCTATACACCCTCTGTTTAGAATCCTTTGCCCATTCCTTTTACTGGCAGTGAAATCCCATTTAGGCATCAAGGCCCAGCTCAAACCACGCAGCCTTTACTGATCATTCCCTTGACTCAGACACTTCCTCATCTGGCTTCATCTCTCTCATAGCATTTTACACTGTTTACAACAAAATGTTTTTGTAACAAATTCCAAGTTCCCTGAAGTAGGGACATAGTCATCTTGGTATCCACATTACTTAGTATAGTGACTGGCTGGATAAATATTTGAATTTATAAATAACTTGAAAAATGATTGAATGATGAACAACAATGCTCCAGTTAAGAATCAGCCAAGATGTTGATAATTCAGTTCCAAAATGATCTAAAAACAGTGTAATTAGGAGTCCCAGGCAGTTGGGATAAAGAGGGGAAAAATAAAATAAAATAAAAACAGTACCTAAATTTAAGTTGAAAATATCTTCTAACTTTCCAATGAGCATATTTGAAATAATTATTAATGTACCAGAAAAGGTATTTCCTCACAATTGAGAAATGAATATTAATGAGTAAAAAATTTGAAACAAGTGATACTTTAATATCTTTAGTTATTTGAAATAAGAGTAAAACGTTGCAAAAAAAAAAGAATGAATTTAGTACCAACTATTCCTGCCTGGCAAAAATACAAGGAATTGAAAGGCACGTTACTTTGAAGATATAAGTAACATAAAGCCAGATAGTATTCAGAATTCAAATTTATGCTACAACAGACTTTGCCTCAAATTGAATGTCCCCCCAAGACTTAATCCCCACTGTAACTGTTGAGAGTGGGAAATAATATTATGGTAATTGAAAGGCGGGGCCTTGAAGAGGTGATTAACTTGATGGTTTAACAGTGGTTGTGCGCATGGTACTGAGGGCTCTCTTTCTCTGCTCCGCCATTTTCTACCATGTGAGACCCCTGAGTTGCTGTAAAACCACCACCAAAGAAGGTCCTCACCGTAAGTGTTCCCTGGACTATGGACTTCCCAGCCTCTGAAATTGTGAGCAATAAATATTGTTTCCTCACAAATCACCCAGTTCCAGGTATTCTGTTATACAAAACAGAAACGGAATAATACAGACTTCTTGGGATGAAACCAGAATTCTGTATTAATTCTGTAACAAAGTAAACAAATAAAATCCAAACACATATTGAGTTTACCCTCAATACACTAATTTTCCAGGTCTAAAGAAGATAACCACAAAAATAATAAAACTCACGTATAACAAACGATTTGTGGGTTAAACTCAGATTTTATTATACAACTCACCTGAGACAATATCAAAACACTTGAACAGCTAATATGCATTAATTAGTAAATACTGTTTCCTCACTATTCCAATATATAAACCTTGACTTTTAATAATATTACTTGAAATCATTACTGATGAGATTGGCAACATTAAACAAGATTAAATTTGAAAGGCATTAAGTTAAATAAGTTATGGTAAATCCATTCCATGGAATACTACATAGTTATTAAGGAGGTAGAATTTCATGGAAAGATATTCATCATTAAGTTTGCATTTAGCAAACTGCAGAAGAATATGGTAAGATCCCAAAGGCAGTACAGGGGTTAAAACACAACCCCTGGAACAAGACCTCCTGGGGTCAAATTTCACCTTTGCAACTCACTAGCTGTGCAACCTTTGGCTACTTTACTTCTTTATGCCTCAGTTTCTTCATCTGCAAATGGGTATAACAGAACCTACTTCACTGGGTATGTTCATAGGATTATGAAAGGTAAATGAATTGATATGTATAAAGCACTTAGCAAGCATATACAATGTTAACTATAATTTTTGTGAAAAAAATTAAAAAATTCAAATCATATAGTATGTGCATGCATATGTGGGGAAAACTTTCATTTTTTGCATTGTTTTTGTTTTTTTTAAACAAAGAATATTACTTTAGTAATTTTTTTTTAAAAAGGAAAGTACAATAAAAACTTGGCACTAAGATCTTCCCTGCTGAAGATCTGCTCGTGCAATTACTGAAACACTCAGAATCAGACAAGTTCTATGAATACCAACATATTAAAAACATGAAAATTTCCAAGTGCAACAAAGAAGACACAATACTTAATTTCCAAATAAGATATAGTTCAATAACAAGCTATACACCAATAAGCAGAAATGCAATGGCATTAAAATTTATATCCCTTTATTTCCCAGAGGAAAGAAATAATATAAAAATATCTATCCAGTGTAGAAATGGGTGACTATAAGGACCTTTCACAATTAGATAAACCTCCATTAATTTTATTAGTCTGAAATTAAATAACACCAAATCTAATTATCTCCAATTCAACAATCTCTAATGACAACTCACGAAGATATATATAAATGGGCCTGGAGATCAAGAGAAACCAAATAACTGAGAAAATTCTAAAATCCCTAAAGGGTTGGCCAGTTAGCTGAGGTGGTTACAGCATATTGTTGTAACACAAACACTAAGGGTTCAGATCCCTGTACCAGCCAGCTGCACTACTGCCCACCCTCTCCCCCCCCGCCCCCCAAAAGATTAAAATCCCTAGAACACTCTGCAAACTTCTGAAAGGAAGATTTCATCACCTACATGCTTTGAGGAAGCTTTGGTGCCCTGAATAAACTTAGCTTCTTCCATAAATACAGTGGGTGTACAAAACAACCAAATGGGGGAGCAGAAAAAGAACTTGGAGCTTCAGCTGCATTTCTGCTGAGCTGCAATACTGGTAGAGCCTGTTTCAAGATCCAAGAGTCTACCCTCAAAAGTAAAGAAAGCACATGTAAGCAGCAGGCTGTCATATACACTCATCACATTTCCCAGAATAGTATTTCATAAAAATTATAAATATTCATTATCAAGCTCCAAACAGCATTACTATCATTGACTGTGTTCCACCTAAAAGAAACTTCCTGGAACACAAAAAATATATTACCTAGTTAGTTAAAATAGCTTTTCACAAACATATCAACCATTAAAATATCTCCATAGAATTATAAGATTTGTCATTTCAAATAGTTCACATAATACCTAAGAAAAAGAAAGAAGTCAATAAATGTTAGCTATTATTATAATTACTATTATTATAATATTTTAAAATGATGGAACAGATACTTATTCATAGAGAAACTTAATAAGTTGCTTTCTGTCAGAATCTAAGTTGGCTCATCATAACCATGAATACCTAGACATTAAAAGGCACTTTGTTTTAGAGGAGTCAAAATTAGATTCCTTGGATTCTAAAGGAGGTAGTAAAGATGAAATAATTTCTGCAAAAAAAAAAAAAAAATTATCTATTCCCTCCTAAGTTTTTCTGGTACAGAAATCCATACTTGTAAACATTTTGCAATTCTGCTTAAGTGCTATGGCTTTTGGAACTAATGTATTTTTTGAAAGGTAGTCTAGATTTGTAAATAATGGAAGTAAAATCAAGGAACAGATCAGAGTTCTGTATTACAAAATGAAAGGAGACAGTTCAGAGTGGGTTGAAAATAGATGTGGTTAGCCTAAGTCCTAAAAACTTTCAAAAATACAAATATTTGGTCAAAATTAAGATTGCTTGGGAGGATAATATTTGATTCTGATCCTGAAAAAAGGGAAAAAGACTAATACCCTTATCTAATTTTTTTGTCTTTTTAATTTCCCAATAGAAGAACTACAGTTTATCCTTCCAAAGACTCACAGAAAATCATTAATAAAACATAAATTAGTAAGGAAAAATAAAAACACATTTGACAACATGCTTTTCACTAGTCTCCAGTGTGGGTGTACTGGCATTATATGGGAGCAAGACAAAGCAAGCACCTTTTCGGACAGACACTTTAAGATTAATGAGCATACTTTATGCCTGATTTTATAGCTCTAAGAGTATGCTTAAAACCTTATATTTTAAAAAATGGCTCACAAAAAATGGTGTATAAAAACATAATTTGGGGCCGGCCCGGTGGCGCACTGCTATAGTGCGCCGCTTGGGAAGTGCGGCGGCGCTCCCGCCGAGGGTTCTGATCCCACATACAGACCGGTTCCCGCTCACTGGCTGAGCGAGGCACGGGAGCAACGCTGAGGGTTGCAATCCCGTTGCTGGTCCCGGTCCAGTATGGGGGCAACACTGAGGGTTGCGATCCGTTGCCGGACACGGAAAAAGACAAAAAGGAAAAAAAAAAAAAAAAAACATAATTTGGGGGCTGGCCAGTTAGCTCACTTGGTTAGAGTGTGGTGCTGGTAACACTAAGGTCAAGGGTTTGGATCCCCAAGTCATCAAAAATAAAAATAAAAACATAACTTTGCTTTTTATATATACAAAATGATATATAAATTGTATATATAATTACAGCATTAGAATTAAGTTATGGGCCGGCCCGGTGGCGCACTGCTATAGTGCACCGCTTGGGAAGCGCTCCCGCCGAGGGTTCGGATCCCACATACAGACCGGCCGCTCCCTGGCTGAGCGAGGAGCGGGGGCAACACCGAGGGTTGCGATCCCGTTGCCGGTCCTGGTCCGGTACGGGCGCGACACTGAGGGTTGCGATCCGTTGCCGGTCACGAAAAAAGACAAAAAGACAAAAAAAAAAAAGAATTAAGTTATACTTTTCTTTCAGATATAAGTACTTCTCAGGTACCTGGTTCATCTTCAAACTCCAAAAGAGACAATATAGAGACTTTAAAAGTATGGGGTTTTTTTGACATTCAGTCAACCATTCATTTATATATATATATATATATATATATATATATATATATA
>NW_007726660.1:476121-484993 GCF_000696425.1 Galeopterus variegatus
TATATATATATATATATATATGTTAAATATGAGAAGTTGAAAAAAAAAGGAAAAGAAAGACATGTGAGAAGTTGAAGTATCGACAGATATTCACCACTTCCTCTGACCGCTGCACTACAGAGGTCTAAACCGTGTTTCAGCTTAGGCACACAAAAAAACTGCCTTTCTGAAAATGTTTTTACGAAATCATAATACATGTTGAAACATATCCAGAAAAATTAGAAAATACAGGTAAGCACAAAGAAAGAAATCTTAATTACCTATAATTCTAAAATTATAATTCTAAAATTATAGAAAATTATAGAAACAGCTTGATACCTAAAACAACTTCTAAAATGTGTATATGATACAGAAGTTATTGGTCTAGTCCCTTTACAAATTATAAAGATTACTTAAGGATTTAAAGTTGCACATAATTCTATGTGAACACAAGCTTAGATAGTTCAAATGTAAAAACTACATAACGGAAATCCCTCTTCCCTGAGAAAAAATTAACTCCGGGAAAAAAAAAATTGTGTGGTGAAAAAAACCAGAAAGGTTCACAAAGTTGAAGGGAAAAAATATTTAATTAACTATTTGAGAATTATTTTTTTGAGTTTTAGTCTTTCCAAAGCAAATAAGAGGGAATCCACTTATATCAGGCTTTAAAAAAAAAAAATCATACTTTACCTTTGAGATTGCTAGAATGTGTAACCAACTCTCCCCAATACACTCACCCCTAAAGAAAAAGAAAAAGAAAGGAGTAAAGTGAATGTCTTACCACCAGGAACGTATCTACTTTCCCTCTTAAACTTTCTACAA
Organism: Galeopterus variegatus; assembly: GCF_000696425.1. Taxonomy (NCBI): domain Eukaryota; kingdom Metazoa; phylum Chordata; class Mammalia; order Dermoptera; family Cynocephalidae; genus Galeopterus; species Galeopterus variegatus. The sequence goes on from NW_007726660.1 coordinate 476,923, forward strand.
ACATTAGGGGTGATTTTTCCAAATAAACTAATTAAACTAAAGCACATTACATTTAAACTGTAGTAAATTTTGCATTGTTAGGTGGACCAACAAAAAGTTGGAACATATTGTCACAATTTTCAGAATGCTATTATCAGGCATCATCACCTCGTATGGTGGTAAGTGCTGTGTGCCATCACCGGAGAGCAGCTCACAAACGCTCAGTGCAGCCAGATGGTAAAGTGGGAAGTGACGGCACTGTGACAGTGGCCAAGAAGGTACCAGAAGAGTAGGGCTTGTTTTAAAGTTTTGGATGCGGTACCAAGGTAGAAAAGAGTGAAAGTAGATTGGGTGGTAGGGAGCACCAAAAGATATTAATTACTGAGTCAAAGCCTGATGCTTTTCCTATATTATTACTAGATTTAGTCCTATGTGATAGGCATCTACCACCTCCATTTTACAGATGAGGAAACAGGTTCAGAAAAGCCAAATAACTTACTGCCTGATCATTCAGCTATTACACAGCAGAGAATGGATTCAAACCTGGATTTGACTACAAAGCCCATCCTCTTTTCACTTCCCCATGCTGCCTCTCTAGTTCTTCTTAGCATACTTCAGCTTCATTGCAGTGAGCAATTCACTGTCATGTGCTCTAGGAAGGGTGGCAATCCAACTGAGGCAAATGATCCATCCCCAACTGTCCCACAATAAACTTCTGGTTATACTGGAGAGAGAAGCTGGGTAGCCCAGGTTTTTCAGCCTTTCTTCATCCCTAGCTACCTTTATCATCTTTTCTCCCATTTTTCCCTTTCACAGACTCAACACACTAGTCCCCCAAAAAGACCTGGATGTTCTTGCATGCAATATAAAAATTTCTCTGTCCTTGTCTTTCTTCAAGTTGTTCCCTCCACTCCACTTGGAGCTCTTCTCCAATATCCCTACAGCCAATTACATCTACGATTCAAGGTTCAATTCAAATGCCATCTCCTCCACACAGCATTCCCTGATCTCCCACATTCTCCCATTCAGAAGTAGTATCTCCAGTATTCTTGACCCTTACAGGTACCTCTATTAAGAAATCATGACTTTGGGCGGGCCCGGTGGCGCACTGCTATAGTGTGCCGCTTGGGAAGCGCGGCGGCGCTCCCGCCGAGGGGTCGGATCCCACATACAGGCCGGTTCCCGCTCACTGGCTGAGCGAGGCGCGGAGGCAACACCGAGGGTTGCGATCCTGTTGCCGGTCCCGGGCCGGTGCGGGGGCGACACTGAGGGTTGCGATCCGTTGCCGGACACGGAAAAAGACAAAAAGGAAAAAAAAAAAAAAAGAAATCATGACTTGGGGCGGGCCCGGTGGCGCGCTGCTATAGTGTGCGGCTTGGGAAGCGCGGCGGCGCTCCCGCCGAGGGGTCGGATCCCACATACAGGCCGGTTCCCGCTCACTGGCTGAGCGAGGCGCGGAGGCAACACCGAGGGTTGCGATCCTGTTGCCGGTCCCGGGCCGGTGCGGGGGCGACACTGAGGGTTGCGATCCGTTGCCGGACACGGAAAAAGACAAAAAGGAAAAAAAAAAAAAAAGAAATCATGACTTGGGGCGGGCCCGGTGGCGCGCTGCTATAGTGTGCGGCTTGGGAAGCGCGGCGGCGCTCCCGCCGAGGGGTCGGATCCCACATACAGGCCGGTTCCCGCTCACTGGCTGAGCGAGGCGCGGAGGCAACACCGAGGGTTGCGATCCTGTTGCCGGTCCCGGGCCGGTGCGGGGGCGACACTGAGGGTTGCGATCCGTTGCCGGACACGGAAAAAGACAAAAAGGAAAAAAAAAAAAAAAAAGAAATCATGACTTTAAGTAAAAAAAATTACCACTCCACGGATTACTTAATTACAAAGGAAAAAAGGAGCCTTTACAATAGAAATCTAGCGGACACTACCCTAACCAAATGATCAAATTTATATCAATAATGAAACTGGCATCACATACCTCTTATGTGATACCTGAGAGAGACCTAAAAGCATTCCAGCCAAAAATGTTTAATCTGAATCTGACTGAAGGAACGTTCACACAAATCCAAATTGAGGGGCATTCTACAAAACAACTAGTCGTGTTGCTTTAAAATGTCTGAGGAACCCAAAAAAGGCTGAAAAATCATTCCAGATTCAAGGAGTCAACTACATACAATGCAAGATCCTTAACTGGATCATGGATCAAAAAAACAAAAACAAAACTGCTAAGGACAGTATTGGGTTGAGAGGAGAAAGGGACTATGCATTAAAAAATAATATAATATCCATGTTAAATATCATGAGTGTGACAACTGAATTGTAGATATGCAGAAGTCCTTGTTCTTGGGAAATACATGCTAAAGTATTTGGGGGTAAAGAGTCCTGATAGTATCTATACGTAACTTGTAAACAGTTCAGCAAAAAATGTGTCTTCTCTGCATAAAGCAAACATGGTGAATGTTAACAATTAGTGAATCTAGGTGAAGGGTATAGGGATATTGTTGTACTACTCTTCTGCAGGTTTACAATTTTTCAAAGGGTTGGGAAACAATATTTAAAAGTTATGAATTCAGAAAATCCAAACCAACAACAGAAAATGGGGGGGGGGGTAAAGTTGCAAGGAATAATTTAGCACTTATATTCAGCCTCCTAGAATTAACTTCTAGTCTTAAAAAAAAAAAAAAATACAGAAATCATCCCCTTTGCTACCATTGTGAAATTAGGGGGTAGGATATGCCCATTTTCAACTTTACCTGTAAAATTATGCGGTAGGGTATGTCTAATTTCAACTTTACTAAGTACTGCAAATATTGTCTCCAAAGGTAGCTGTACCAATTTACACTCCACCCGCAGTTTCTAAAATTACCACTTTGCCACATCTTCACTGATACTGATATTGTCAGACATTAAAATTTCTTCAGTTGGATGTGAAAAATTCTGTATCACTTATTTCAATTTGCATTTCCTTGGTTATTAATCAATTACACTGATTGTAATTCAATGCTAATACTAGCACCATTATCCCTTCTAGATCTGTTTTTCTTTTTGACAGAGACAAATCTGTGGCCCTCCACACATTGAATGAGAGTAATTAAGAAATAAACCAACATGGGCCGGCCCGTGGCTCACTCGGGAGAGTGTGGTGCTGATAACACCAAGGCCCCGGGTTCGGATCCCACATAGGGATGGCCGGTTCGCTCACTGGGTGAGCATGGTGTTGACAACACCAAGTCAAGGGGTAAGATCCCCTTACCGGTCATCTTTTAAAAAGAAAGAAAGAAATAAACCAACCAACCAGTAAAAAAAAAAAAAAAAAAACCTCGCATAGCAAGAACTTCACCTACAGACCCCTCCTTTTATTACATCATCATAGAAAGTTAAGTATAATCAAAACCTACATGGCAGCACGTACTTAGAATGATTAGTCCCCAGGGCCGGCCCAGTGGCGCACTGGATAGTGCGCTGCTTGGGAAGCGCGGCGGCGCTCCCGCCCAAGGGTTCGGATCCCACATACAGACCGGTTCCCGCTCACTGGCTGAGCGAGGTGCGGGAGCGACACCAAGGGTTGCGATCCCGTTGCCGGTCCCCGGTCCGGTACGGGGGCAACACTGAGGGTTGCGATCCGTTGCCGGTCACGAAAAAAGACAAAAAGACAAAAAAAAAAATCGGGATTAGTCCCCAAATGAAACCAAATGCTCACAAAAGCACCACACAGGTTTGGGAAATAATTTTCTGTCTTTTAAAATATATAAGACGAAGGGCCAGCCCCGTGGCTCACTCGGGAGAGTGCGGCGCTGGCAGCGCGGCAGCGCTCCCACCGCGGGTTCGGATCCCATATAGGACTGGCCGCTGCGCTCACTGGCTGAGCAGCGGTGCTGGGCGACACCAAGCCAAGGGCTGTGATCCCCTTACCGGTCACAAAAAAGAAAAAAAAAAAAAAGGCAATAAAGAAGCAAAACATTTAAAAAATAAAATAAAAAATAAAAAATATAAGACGAAAAGGTTCAAATTCAACTTATTATGCATATGAGGGTACTTCAAAAATTCTGTGGAAAAATAGATTTAAAAGATAATACAGCGCCAGCCCGTGGCTCACTTGGGAGAGTGTGGTGCTGATAAAACCAAGGCCATGGGTTTGGATCCCAGATAGGGATGGCCAGTTAGCTCACTTCGGAGACTGTAGTGCTGACAACACCAAGTCAAGAGTTAAGATCTCCTTACCGGTCATCTTTTTTTAAAAAAAAAGATAATACAAATCTTTCCATGAACTTTTTTGAAGTACCCTGGTAATACTATTTGTAAGATTTTTTAAATGGATGTACTTTATTCCTAGAAATAAAAAGCCTAGCTCCTATAAATTAACTCATTCATTTATTTATTCAGCAAATATTTACTGAGCACCTATTACGTGCCAGCTCCTATTCTGGTGCAGCCATGAAGACATAGTTCCTGTCGTCAAAGAGGTGACATTCGAGTAGGGAAGAAAAAGATTAAAATACTCAGTAAAAATACAAATAACATAACACTAGATAGACAATATGCTATAAAGAAAATAAAGGGGCAGGGGACAAAGGATGATAAAGGCAGCAGTGTAAGGTCACACAAAGTGACATGAAAGACCTATTCGAGGCAGTGACTTGTAATATGGTGTGTTCAATTCAGCATAAACTTTCAGTTCCAATCATCTGTTTCATAAAGTAGTTTTCTTCATCTTTTCATAGTCCCCCTTTATTTTTCCAGAAAATAAGTACATTGCAGTGGTTTTCTACTACTGCTATTTTAGAGGAGAAAAAAAATCTTACACAAGATGTTGACAGGTGCAAATTTCAAGCCACATACACAAGGGCACTTCAAAAAGTTCATGGAAAATAGAATTAAAAGATAATAAGAATCTTTCCATGAACTTTTTGAAATACTCTCGTATTATGAAAAAATTAGGCGTGATTTGTCAGTGAGAAGACTAATGCCAAAATGAAGCTGAACTACACGAATCTGAAATGGAATTTCAATAAAAAAACTTACAAACCTCCAACTCTATAATCTGTATGCTTACTTTCTATCATATATGAAAAGAATGATAATAGCAATAGGAAAATATATTTGAAGAGAGATTCTGCTGTTTTTTACTTAAAGATATAAAAATTAGGATACTCCCCTCTTTAAAAGCCACACCATCTACATGATTTAAAGAAAACCAGTGAACACTAAAATTTCCTTTCACAGGTTTACACAAGAGGTTGGCAGGCTTCAAACCCTTGGAACTAGGGAGGTGCCTTAATACAAAAATCCAAGGGCCAAAATATTCACTTGCCTTTCTTCCTCAGATTATTATGCTGATTCCTCAGTACCCTGAATAAAATATCTTTGGTCTATTCTATCTTTCAAAACTACTACTCTGATCTCATCCAAATCTTTTACCTCCCTGATTAAAAAATTCTCTTTCGTCTACACTATCATCCTGTCTGTCTTTTCTTTCTTACCTAATGAGTCAAATACTCTTCCAGGCAGACTTATAGATCCCCAAAAATTTATTTCAAGAGTTCTTAATCTTTTTGTGCTGTGAACCTCTTTGACAGTCTGGTGAAGATGATGGTCCCCTTCTCAGATGGCTTTTTATTTATTTATTTATTGGTGGCTGTCAAGTTAGGGGATCCAAACCCTTCACCTTAGTGTTATCAATCAGATTGCTTTCAAACAAATAATTTAAACATGCGATTACAAAGGAAACCAATTATGCTGAAATATTAGCAAAATGATTTAAAAAACTGATAAAGTAATACATGTGCAGCTTTATTATCACATTAAATAACAAGAAATAACAGCAGAAGGTCTAATAACACCATAAATTCAGAGAAGTGATAAGCAGAAATGTTATTAGGAGATATCTGCAACAACTGTAAACATGACACAAAAATATCTGTAATTTTTAGTGGTGACGAAGTCACAGGCATTGCTAATTGTACTGTGGTTTTTGTTGCCTACATTAGTAAAGGAAGCAAATAATAAATTTCAGATAGCGGTTAATAAAAATAAAGAATTTTATCCCCACTTTAGTTCTAAAACCCTTTGAATTCTATCCACATTCTATCCACTGGTGAACCCCACGATAACAACCCTTTCTAGTTCAAAGCCCTTCTCAAACTGATTTTTGCCACAAATTTTAAAATAAAAACACTTACTCCTCCCTTGACCTAGCTCTTTTCTGAACGTATCACCATGTCTCCCTGTTTTTAATGCAGCTTTATACACACAACGCTGTTTATTTCTGTGGTTTGCCCTGCCAGCACCCACTGCAATTTTGCCAGTCAATAAAAGATAAAGTTGAAGTTAAGGGGATAGAAAAAATCAACAGGCTCTCACTGCCAGACCTCCGACAGCAGGTGGAAAGATGCCAAGCAGTGTATGTGTTTGTGGCAGGTGGCTGTCCCCAGACCCGCGTGTCCAGTTTGTCAGGATTCCCCGAAGCACGACATCTTCATCGGCCGCATACAGAAGACACCCCGCCTCCGTCTCGCTTTCTGCCCCCAGCTGCCTAACTGCCGGCTCGCTGGCCGCCGGTCCCAGCCGCAGCAGCCCCGCGGTCCTCTTCTCCCTCCCCATCCCATCCCCCACGCGTCCCTCGCTCTCGTCTGCCCCGGGCCGTCGCGGCCCCTGCGCGCCGTCCATCTCTCCCCTAAGCCTAACCGTGTGTCCCCCACCGCACCAGGCCCGACACGGGAGCGGGGGGCCCCGGGCCCCGGGGTCAGCTGGAGCCGGCGGCCCGGCCGTCAGGCGCAGGCGGCGGCCCTAGGCCGAGACAGCCGGGCCGCCGGGCAGGAAGCCGCGCACTCCGCGCGGGTTGACCGGAGACGCGTACTCACCAAGGGGCTCATGCGGAGGAAGAAACGGAGGTCTCCGCCGGACCGCCACTCGGCCTCGGAGCCGTCGCCCTCGCCGCCAACTGCCACCGCTGCCGCCACCGTCGCCACTCGCTAACTGGCTTCCCTGCGTCCTGCGGCGGCTCTGCCGCCACTCGGGCGCGCGTGCGCGGCGCCGCGGGGGCCCCTGGGATCGGTAGTCAGGCCCGGGCCGGAGGCTCCGCTTCCGCCTGCAGCAGCCGGGTCTGCTGCTGGCTGCAGCGCTCGTGGGCGTCTGGGTCCGGAATCGCCTTCCGGAAAGTCGTTCTCGAGACATGAGGCCGTCGCTTCCGCGTACAGTAACGCTGCACCTGAAAAGTCCGCCCGAGCACGCATGTGTGAAGTCAGAGCCGAGAGCGCTTACGTTTTCTGTAACAACTCTTACTTGCCCGAGACATTATCGGAATGACTCGCACACACGCAAACCTTCCCTCCCTTTCTGTTAAACGTGTCGTTAAGTGGTTTGTGTGATATGCAGGGTTTCAGTAGTAAACGTGGTTTCCCCACGTCTCATCTTATCAAACTTCGTTTGTTGTAAACTTGACCATAACAAGTGTCAGTTGTCAATTTATCTAATTTTTTTTTTCAAAATAGCTCATATAGTCAGAGATCAAGTTAGCCGAGTCGAACAGTCATAGAAACCTTAGAACTGAAAGACAACTTAAAAGTCATTAGTGGAACTCCTGCCCAGGCAGAAATTCCCTCTTGTACCTTCGGCCAGATGGTCATCTTAACATCAACAGTTCAAATTTCGGGGAGCTCACTACCTTATGCAGCACGGCCTGCTCCACTGTTGGACAACGCTGAACGTTAGAAAGTTTTGCCTCCTGCTGGGCTGAAATCTGCTTCCCTTTTACTTCCTTCTATTGCTAATGGTTATGTTGCCTGGAGCGATACAGAATGTCTTACTCTTGACAGCCATTCAAAAAACTGAAAATGGGGGCCGGCCCGGGGCCGGCCCGGCCCGTGGCTCACTCGGTAGAGTGCGGTGCTGATAACACCAAGACCACGGGTTCAGATCCCATATAGGGATGGCCGGTTCGCTCACTGGCTGAGCGTGGTGCTGACAACACCAAGTCAAGGGTTAAGATCCCCTTACCGGTCATCTTTTGAAAAAAAAAAAAAAAAAAGGGAGAGGGCGGTGCTGAAAAAAAAAAAAAAAAAAAAAAAAAAAAAAAAAAAAAAAAAAAAAAAAAAAA
>NW_007726660.1:485048-521049 GCF_000696425.1 Galeopterus variegatus
TAAAAAAAAAAAAAAAAAAAAAAAAAAAAAAAAAAAAAACTGAAAATGAATATATCCTCCAACACTGGGAGTCTCCAGGCAAAAAAGAAACAAAGTAATTATCTTTTTCTCAACTATTTTAAATGTGAATCAGCTCCTAGACTGCTTCCATCTAGTCACCCTCCTTGGTGGGTTCCCTTTAAAAATTGTCAGAATTTGTTTCGTATTTATTGCCTAATTTTATTAGCACAATAGCATTCTCTGGTAGACTGGTCAGGTGTTATTGCTATCATGTTACCATTCAACTGATTCAAGAGTTCAAGCAAAGACTATTTATCGGCTATGTTACAAGGTATTGTCCAAAGCACCAGGGAGATGAAAAAAAAGCAACGGGATGCAATTTACAATCTACGGTGGAAGGAAACTCCCACAGATTAAGGATCATTAAGATAAGATACAAAGTGCTAAGAGGTTCCCATAGAAAGAGATCTCATCAAGTTGGGGGGGAAGAGGGGGGAAGCATGAATTTGTGGAAGAGGTGACACTTGGGAGTTACTGGATGGCTGGATTTCAAGACAAGAGATGGTATTCGTGGATTGTTAAGGAAGAACCCAGCCTGAGCAAAATGAGCGCATTCAGTGGGCTATAGCAAACTGAATACTCTAGTGGGGCTGGACCGCACAGGCCACGGAGGAGGGGAAGGAAAGGCCTCAGAAGTTGCAAAAGGATCTTGAGGGTAGTAAAGAAACTGCATTGTGAGTGGTAAGTGAAAAGAGAAACGAAATGATCAATTAATCGTTCTGAGTCCTATTCTGCCACCTACAAATGAAGAACTTGAACTAGATAAGCAATTTTCAATCTTTTGTCCACTCAGCACACCCAAAGAACACATCCCTCCTGCCAGAACTATGGATCACTACAACAGTGATTCATATATATATATATATATATATATAATGAATGGGATGAATAAACAGTAAACCCTGTCCAAAGCCCTTTTCTTTCCACATCACCACCCAGCCTTCCCTAACATACAGGGATAAGAAGTTACTTGTCCATAGTCACAAAATTCATACAGGATCTTGATTAGAGCTCAATTCTTCAGACTCCCAACTCTATACTCTCCATTAAACTACCCTGCCTTGGAATCAAAGAGCAGTGACAAACTCAGAATTTTAAACAAAAAAAGTTCTTTCCTTCCATGCATGCACAGCTAGTCTTAGAAGCCAAGAAAGCAGGTGCTGAGCCAAGTGATTTGAGGGGCCTCTGGCAGATGTTTCTGGACAAAAACGTTTTATACCCAGGTCTGTCAAAGGCCACCAGACTTCATCAATAGTTATAGGAGTAGATACATTGAATATAGATGTTGACTCAAGAGGTGAAAATTTGCTCAAAATCATTAAAATCCCCCCCCCCCCCAAGGCAGAAAACCCCATCTTATTCACCATTGTCTCCCTGGAACCTAGCATACTGCCTAAAATATAATAAATATTTGTTTTTATAAATGATTATAGTTCAGGGTCTCAGAATTCATCTAGTCCAACACCCTCATTCTTTTGAATTTGGAGGCTGTTCCTTAAGAAATCCTAATTAAGATGTACATGCCCCTGGGAAAAGTAACATTTTAAGCTATACTTAAAAAAAGAAATATGACAGTTGTGAGAGAAACCATACCAGACAGAAAAGCAGGGCCATACCCAGAAAGAAATAAAGATTAGGAAGAGGAAGAGCAAGATGAAAAGGAAGAAACAAGAACTTCACGTATGACATGATTTTATCTATTTAGCACACAGTTTGGGAAAGAAAATACTTTGAAATGGTAGTACACACTTGACTGTGGAAAGCCACAGCCTATGGAAAGATTAGTGTCTCATCTGAAAAAATCAATTAAATTATAAACTAAGGGATAAATAAATATAGCAATAACATGAACAGAAACCAATATAGCAAAGAATATAATAATTTTATTATGAAAGAATTCTAAGGCTATTTTCAGTGGTAAAATAGGGATGTTACCAACCCTAGCTATCCTATCTACTTGTTATGAAGATAAAAACCAAAGGATGCAGGTCAAATCTTTGTTTACCATAAAGCAAAATCCAAATGTAAGCTGTTATAGTGTGCCATGGTTCAAACTTAAAACACCAGGCAAACATTTAAAACACACAATGCTAAATGCTAACTTAAGCCATTTTTAGTTCACTACATTTCTTTTCTGCAATTTATTTCCACTCAAACAAGTAATACAGGAATCCATTCGTATTCTTAAAAAATGTACTCAGCACAAATAAGTCCTTTTGATTCTCATCCAGTTCCGCCCAGAGGAAGCCACTCTTGTTAATTTGGTAGGTATCTGTCCAGACTCAATACAAATAGGATCACATTTTACATACTATTCTGTGTTCTGCAACTGGCTTTTTCTTTTCTTTTCTTTTTTTTTGTTTTTTCCTTTTTGTCTTTTTTCGTGACCGGCAACGGATCGCAACCCTCAGTGTTGCCCCCGCACCGGACCAGGACCGGCAATGGGATTGCAACCCTTGGTGTTGCCCCCGCTCCTCGCTCAGCCAGTGAGCGGCTGGTCTGTATGTGGGATCCGAACCCTCGGCGGGAGCGCTGCAGCGCTCCCAGACGGTGTACTGTAGCAGTGCGCCACCGGGCCGGCCCCTGCAACTGGCTTTTTCATGTAACCATGTCTTGGACATCTTTCCATATCAGTAAATAATAATCTACCTCACTATTTTGAAACTTTGCACAATGTTTCCATAGTATAATATGCCATAATTTATTTAGCATCATCTATTGATGGACAATTGGGTGACACTGTTTTGAATCACACACACAAAAATACAAGTGAATTAACTATGGTTTTTTTTTTTTTTTTTTTGTCTTTTTGTCTTTTTCCGTGTCTGGCAACGGATCGCAACCCTCAGTGTTGCCCCCGTACCGGACCAGGGACCGGCAACGGGATCGCAGCCCTCGGTGTTGCTCCCGTGCCTCGCTCAGCCAGTGAGCGGGAGCCGGTCCGTATGTGGGATCCGAACCCTCGGCGGGAGCGCTGCAGCGCCCCCAGACGGTGCACTGTAGCAGTGCGCCACCGGGCCGGCCCCTGCAACTGGCTTTTTCTTTTCTTTTCTTTTTTTTTGTTTTTTTCTTTTTGTCTTTTTCCGTGTCTGGCAACGGATCGCAACCCTCAGTGTTGCCCCCGTACCGGACCAGGGACCGGCAATGGGATCGCAACCCTCGGTGTTGCTCCCGTGCCTCGCTCAGCCAGTGAGCGGGAGCCGGTCCGTATGTGGGATCCGAACCCTCGGGCGGGAGCGCCACCGCACTTCCCAAGCGGCGCACTATCCATTGTGCCACCGGGCTGGCCCCAAACTATGTTATTTTTTTAATAGGCAAATTTTTCTAAAGGTCTGGGAATCCTGCACGTGAAAAAATTCAGAAAGATACGTGTGGAAGCTATCCTATACCCAGGTGGCAAAAGTGTTCCTTTAAAAAATCCTTTTGCCCTTTGGAACAATCCAGTTGAAAATGAATGACTCCAGTCATGGCCACACGTAGTCCATGGTCTGGGCCCTTGCTTGTCCTGCACTGGCCCCCACTGGCAGGCTCAGAAAAAATAGTATTCAGAGGTCGATTTACCAAAAAGCTGTTGGAGTTTATGATTTAGGGCCCCTCACTTGCCTGGGTTCCCTTCCAAGGCCCTAGCAATGTATTCACTTACTCATATAGTTTTGTAACATTTGTCAAGGAATTTTAAATTATTGGCTTGGCTAAGGACAACAAGTAAAAGCCTAAAACTTGAAAAAATTGAAAATGAGGAAAGTGAGTCCTATAGAACAGGCTTATTAATTCTGCAAATCAAACACTTCAGCACAATGAAATCTACTATAAACTTATTTTTCTACCAGTACCAGGAATGTGCAAACTGGTAGCTATAATGTTTGTTTGCTTTGGTGGCTGGCTGGTAAGGCCATCTGAATCCTTGACCTTGGTGTTACAACACTGTGCTCTTAACTGAGCAGGAGCTGTAATATTTTTTTTTTTTTTTTTTTTTTGTCTTTTTCGTGACCAGTGCTCAGCCAGTGAGCGCACTGGCCACTCCCATATTGGATCCAAACGCGCGGCGGGAGCGGCGCTGCGCTCTCAGCGCTGCACTCTCCTGAGTGCGCCACGGGGCTGGCCCAGGAGCTGTAATGTTAATGCAACATAAGACTTTGGTGCATTACCTGTATTCTAATTTAACCCATCATTCCTTATAATGTATGAAATGTCTTACTTTAATGTAATTATATCTTATATATCTTTCACTAACAACCTTTTTTGTTCTCTTGCATTTCTTTTCTTTTTTTTTTTTCCGTTTTGTCTTTTTTCGTGCCCGGCAACGGATCGCAACCCTCAGTGTCGCGCCCGTACTGGACTGGGACTGGCAACGGGATCGCAACCCTCGGTGTTGCCTCCGCGCCTCGCTCAGCCAGTGAGCGGCCGGTCTGTATGTGGGATCCGAACCCTCGGCAGGAGCGCCGCCACGCTTTCCAAGCGGCGCACTGTAGCAGTGCGCCACCTGGCCGGCCTCTTGCATTTCTTTTAATTGTCAATTTGTTTGTGTTTTTGTTTGATTGTTTTGGTTTGGTTTTTGTGGCTGGCTGGTACAGGGATCCAAATCCTTGACCTTGGTGTTACAGCTATGCTCCAATTGAGCTAACCGGCTAGCCTTACGTTCTTTCTAAAGTTTTTCTTTTCTTTCTTTCTTTTTTTTTTTAAAAGATGACCGGTAAGGGGATCTTAACCCTTGACTTGGTGTTGTCAACACCACGCTCAGCCAGAGAGCAAACCGGCCATCCCTATATGGGATTCGAACCCGTGGCCTTGGTGTTATCAGCACGGCACTCTCCCGAGTGAGCCACGGGCCGGCCCTAAAGTTTTTCAAGCTTGGTAAGTTTCTGATAGACAAACAGAGATTTTTTTATTTTTAAATAAAAGGATGTAGGCAAAAAAGTAACATACTTTACTTTTTGAAAAACATAGAAATCAACAGTTTTAATGGCTGCATAATATTTCATCATACTGCTGTATCATTTTGTCATTTCAAAATGGAAATTGTTTCTGTTAACAAAACTCTGACAAAGTTTTTAAAAATACTAAAACAAAGAAATTAAATAGAAATTTAAGACTCTGTAAAGCTTATTTTAAAAATACATGGTATAGGGCTGGCCAGTTAGCTCAGTTGGTTAGAGCTCAGCCTTGTAACACCAAGGTCAAGGGTTTGGGTCCCCATACTGGCCAGCCACCAGAAAAAATAAATAAATAAGTGGTATAATATTATCATACTGTTGAGTAACCTGCTTTTTTTTTTTTTTTACTTAACGATATATAACAGGTTTGTTTTTTGAACTCAACAAGCTGGTTCTAAAATTTATATACAAATACAAAGCACCAAGAATAGCCAGAGACATTTCTGAAGGTGAGCAATGTGGAACGACTTGTTCTATTGAAAATCAATACTTATCATAAAGCTCAAGGTCAAGGGTTCCGATCCCCATACCTGCCAGCCACCAAAAAAAAAAAAGACATCATAAAGCTATAGTAATTAAGGGCCGGCCTGCGGCTCACTTGGGAGAGAGTGGTGCTGAGAACACCAAGTCAAGGGTTAAGATCCCCTTACCAGTCATCCTTAGAAAAAATTAAGTAAATAAAGCTATAGTAATTAAGACAAAGTTTAACAAACATACTAATATGAAAAATGGTGCTGGGACAATTGGCTGTGTGGGGAAAAAAATTGACTCACTATATACAACTCACATATATACAAAATCAATTCCAGGTAAATTATGGATTTAAAAGAGACAGTTAAAAAAATTAAGTTTCTAGGGCCGGCCCAGTGGCGCACTGCTGCAGTGCGCCGCTTAGGAGCGTGGCGGTGCTCCCGCCGAGGGTTCGGATCCCACATATAGACCGGCCGCTCACTGGCTGAGCGAGTTGCGGGTGCAGCACCGAGGGTTGCGATCCCGTAGCCGGTCCCGGTCCGGTGCGGGCATGACACTGAGGGTTGCAATCCGTTGCCGGTCACGAAAAAAGACAAAAAAGGAAAAAAAAAAAAAGAAAGAAATACTTTTCCTACATTTCTACATGTCCAAAACGCCACCCTTTTTCTGAGCCCCAGTGCTAGAATTTCCCTGAGAGCTACATGATCCTATCAGCTGGAAGCATTCACTGCTTCCTCAATTCTAGCATCAGATACATCTCTTGTTCTCTGATGGCACTGTCCTCTGTCTACTTTGCAATTTATAAATGTGTTGATCTTATCTACCCACTACACATAAGTAAGTTTCTAGATAACAAAAGAATATCATCTTGATGTCAGGGTAGGGTAAGATTTATTAAATAAGACTTAAAAAAGCACAATCATAAAGCAAAACATTGATGTTCTGTATATTGATTTTGGTGATGGTTACACACATCTATATGTGAGATAAAGTATAGAACTATATGCAGCATATGAATTTCCTCATTTTTCTGCTATATATCATCACTGGAGGAAGCTTGGTGAAAGGGACATGGGACTCTGCACTGTTTTTTCAACTATCTATGAGTCCATAATGATTTCAAAATAAAAAGTTTTTTAAAAACACCAGTAAGGGAATAAAAACACATGCCACAGAGTGGGAAAAGAAATTTGCAACACATATAACTGAAAAATGACCAATATCTAGAATATACATAACTAACTACAAAATAAGAAAGTCAATAGAAAAATGGGCAACTTCAGAAAGAAGAAAGCAAGTGACCAATAAAAATATGAAAAGGGCTGATAACACCAAGATCACGGGTTCAGATTCCTGTACTGGCCAGCTGACAAAAATTCAAAAAATGAAAAAGTGCACAATCTCATTTGTAAAAATGAAAGAAAATTAAAACCACAATGAGATTCTAGTACACATCCACCAGATTGTAAAATAAAGTTTGTGTCAAGTGTTGAAAATGATGTGGAGCACCTGGAAGCCCCACTGATCTCTGGTGAGAGTGTACATTTGTTCAGTTATTTTGGAGAACAGTTTGCCATAACTTACTATAGTTGAAGCTATTTAAATCTTTTGGTCCATAAATTCTAATTCATAAATTTGAGGCTCATATACTCTAGGGAAATTCATGCATATGTGCACCAACATGTACAAGAATGTTCATTGCAGCATTGTCCATAAATAGCTACAATTTAAATACAACACAGGGCCACCCCATGGCACACTTGGGAGAGTGCGGCGCTTGGGTGCGCAGTGTTGCTCCCGCCCCGGGTTCAGATCCTATATAGGGATGGCCGGTGCGCTCACTGGCTGAGCGTGGTGCGGGCGACGCCAAGCCAAGGGTTGCGATCCCCTTACCAGTCACAAAAAAAAAGACAAAAAAATAAATAAATAAATAAATACAACACAAATTGTGATATATTCATATGTTGGAATACAATACAGAAATGAAAATGAATGAATTAGAGCTACATGTAACAATAAAGATAAAATTTAATGCTCAGCGAAAGAAGCCAGACACAAAATAATTCAGTTAATGACATTAATGACAAAAGAATGTCTTAATGATGAATGAAAGAAACTTAAAAAATTAATGTCTTAATGTTTAAAGAAGCCAGACACAAAAAGAATATATACTCTACGATTCCATTTACATGAAGTTAAAAAACATACAAAACTAAACCATGATGTTAGAGGAAGTATATCTAACGGCAAAATTCTAAAGATTATAACAATGAAGAAAAATTTCTTACGAAGGATTGTGATTAGCCAGAGGAAAAAAATGATGACTTGTGGGGTGCTGAAAACATTATATTTCTTGACCCAGATATTGAATACCTAGAGATTCACTTTATGATTATTCATTAAACTGTACATTTATATTTTATACACTTTTAGGTAGTCACATTATAATTTATAATAAAAAGGTTTAAAATATTTAAAACATCCAGCAGATAGTAGACATTCAATTTTAAGGGTAGATACTATTGACATAGTATTTAAAAAAAGGGTAATAATTTGTGACAATCTCCAAGAAATACAGTTCACTGAGCAAGGGAACAAAACCATGTATGAGGGTATTTCAAAAAACTCGTGGAAAGATTTGTATTATCTTTTAATTCTATTTTTCCATGAAATTTTTGAAGTACCCTCATATGTAGCATTCTCTATCACTGCTTTTAAAATAGGGATATACACACACACACACACACATTATATATAAATAAAACATTTCTAGAAGGCTACACAAGTGGTTACCAGTGTAGGGGAACAGGACTGAGGACTAGATAGCAGGTAGATTTATTTTCATTGAATATTTTTGTACCCTTTGAATTTTATACCATGTACATATATTTCTTACTTTAAAAATGTATAAATTTAAGATGTATATCATCACTCAAATTCTGTAGAGGTAGCTCTTTATACTTAACAGTTTTACTTCAACCGAAAATTTAAGACAGAAGGAAGACCAATAAAAACTAGCATTTCATATATAAAATTAACTGCTGTTAAGCATGTATTACCTCATTTAATCATAATAACAGTCTTGTGAGGCAGAATTATATCCATTTTACGGACGAGTAAACAAAGCCTCAGAGAGATTGACTTGCCCTAAGTCACACAGCTAGTAAGTGACAGAATTGGAATTCAAATAGTTTTTGTGCTTTCAAACCCTATAGTTCCTCACTTTCACATTATTGGAATACAGCGTGCCCTCCCAAATGCCTTCTGCAAAAAAATATATATGTGAAGAACAGGAAATATACTATTTGTTACTTTTTCATGTACATGTAGGAAAGAAAGGGAAAGATTCTCTATTAATTATAAAATTTACTTTAAGAAAAAAAAAAGATGACTGGTAAGGGGATCTTAGCCCTTGACTTAGTGTTGTCAGCACCACACTCTCCCAAGTGAGCTAACCGGCCATCCCTATATAGGGATCCAAACTCCTAGCCTTGGTGTTATCAGTTATCAGCACCACACTCTCCCAAGTGAGCCCCGGGCCAGCCCATAAAATTTACTTTTAAAAGTGAAGACAAAAAAGGAATTTATTGCACAGTACATTGTACTCTCAGAAGTACAAAAAAATAGACTACATAGTTTGTACCTACTATTACTTCTGGCTCACTTTAGTTTGACACTTTTGTTTTATTCCTGAGTTGTTCAATAAAGGTTGAGTAAGTTAATTATTCCCAGTCCCTTGATAAAAAGACATCTATGTGACCAATATAAGACAATAATAACTAGATGTACCACTTTTAAAAGCATTTCCAAAAAACACTGTCAAATTCAAAGTAATCAACAAACTTTATTTCCCAGTGAAAGAAATCTTGAAAATTGATTCTCAAGAGGTGGTTTATTTGAAGAGCTTGTAGAATTTCTTCTCATAGTATATTTCTATGTTTAGTAATAGCATCATCACTATTCTACACCTTTCAAACTTACAACTTTC
Source organism: Galeopterus variegatus (assembly GCF_000696425.1). Lineage (NCBI taxonomy): Eukaryota > Metazoa > Chordata > Mammalia > Dermoptera > Cynocephalidae > Galeopterus > Galeopterus variegatus. Next base: position 494,502 of record NW_007726660.1, read on the forward strand.
ACATAAAATATCTCATTTGATCCTTGAAACAACCTAGTAAAGCAGGCAGGACAGAAATCCCTGACATTCAATAAGTGAAGAAACTGAGGCTCTGAGGTGGTGTTTTTTCTCCAACAACATCATGTGCCCAAACTCCTAGTTGAATGTTCTCTTTAATAACCCATGTGAAAAATTCTGTTATCAGGATCTAAACATTCAGCTTGTAAATTACATAGGTGCTTTCCTTTTCCTTCTTGCTCTGTGCCTTTCAATTATTTTTCTTTTTCAGAAAGGAAGACTTAGGAGATAAATGCATCCAATCCTAATCTGTCCTACCTCTGCTTAGCTTTCTGAGATCTGATGGAAAACAGAAATCTATTTTCTTACCCACAGGAGCAGAAGTGAAATAAGCTGGTTTAAGTTACTTGATAAAAATCTACATTTCCCTATCATCTACTATCAAAATGTATAAGTACTCTACATCCTAGAACAAAATATAAGTCCTATTAAACCCGAAGCTCAAGATGACAACCTAGACTGCAAAGTTTAAAAATCAAACTGCCAAGGCTCAAATCCTCGTTCCACATTTTCTCAGCAGTGCGATCTCCTGGGCAAGTTTCTCTACCTCTTGCTGCTTCAGATTCCTTAGCTCTAAAACAAGGGTTGAAAAAAAAGCTTTTATAAGGATTAAAAGAAATAATGCACATAAAATGTTTAGCATAGTGACAGTGTCTAGCACTTAAGTGTTGATAACTTGGCCCTGATACTATTATTGGTATCTAACATTCAGCAAACTGGTTTGTCTATGCATTTTCCTATTCAATCCATAAATGATCATGCGTTGGAATATACTGCAGTATAATATATAATACATAAATATACTTGGTTTTAAAAAGATACTACAATTACCAGTATACTCAATTCCCTTTGGAATCGCTTTTCTAAATTTTACAAAAAGGATAGTTGCCAAAGATTACTCTATCAATCAAGGGTGAGGCTGAAATTGAGAGCTTTGCTTTTTAATGGAAATGGATGGAGATATATTCAGGAAGTTTGCTTGAAATGGTATGAAGCTGTAATGTGGCAGAATGGTGATTTCTGTCTTGATACTGGACTGATGTAACCCCAAGAATGGTCCATGTTTCAGCAGTCTTACAAGTCCTGTTGAAAGAGATGCATGATGCAACCTCTATCGTAAGAATGGAGTCATCTCTGGGTCACCTATACAGCCTTTGAAGAGCACCAAAGGAGAAGGGAAAATTCTTGAGTATTGACTCACAGGATCAACATCTTAGTTAACAGTGTGTAAGATGTTTCAGTGTGACTTGGACACAAAATGAGGTTACTTCAAAAATTCATGGTAAGATTGGTATTATTTCTCAATTCTATTTTTTGCGAATATTATATATAATTATATAATAATATATATAATTCTATAATTCACAAATTTTTTGAAGTACCCTCATATACCCATGAGCCTCAAGAATACATTTAGTAGAAAAACATACTGGCATCATCAATTCTTGACTATGATAATGTCCTTAAGCATTTTCTGTAAGCATCTCAAAATATTTTCTATCAGGGCTTTGGTCTGTCTATATAAGGTCCTCCAAAAACATTCGTGCAATGAATGAATTTTTTTAAAAGGGTTAAGAGCATTGACTATGGAGTGAAGTCGACATGGTCATCAATCCTAACTCCATCACTCACCAGCCCTGTGACCTGTCTAGTTATTTAATCTTTTTTGGTCTCAGTGTTCTCATCTGGAAAATGGGAAATGACTACCAAGTACAAGGACTGAATGCACATGAAAAGCACATGGAACAGTGCTGCCCTAGGTATACGATAGCCTCTATTATTTTTTGCAACATTATACAAGAGTATGGCATTATCAAGACGATTTTTGTCTATTAAATGCGTTTAGCACATCAGAACTTTTCCAGGAGTGAAGACAGAAAGGTATCAAGAATAAAGGATGAAGAAGGCCTGATGAATGACAACCTAAGCCTCAAAGGGAACGATGGGCAAGGGAAGGGAAGGTTAGCAGTGGCAATCTAGAATAACGACACATTCCAGGGTGGGAGTGTTGGCATCAGTAAACCCTTCAGGAGAGGGCTGCCACAGTAGGGAGGGGACTCGGGTAGGAGGCAATTACTTTACCTAGGCCTGTCCTGTGACTTACCGTGGGGCAGGGCAATGGGGAGAAGCCTGCTACAGACAGAGATAATCAGGCAGGGGTGCAGAGGAAACAGAACTGGCTGGGAGCCATGATTAGCACCCGGACAGAGCCCAGACCAGGCCCCAGCTCGAGGCTGCGGGCCAGTGAACAACCAACGGTCTCAAGGCGCGGATACCGGTAGTGGCTGTGAAGGGCAGAGAAAGGTGTTCCGAGGTGATCACAGCATCATGAGACCTGTCTGCTTGGGGCGGGAGGAAACCCAGGAGGAGGAATAGCCGCTTCCCGCTTCGGCAGGAGGAGAGGATCGGCGGTACAGAAGCGACGAACGCAGGTCCCACCGCCCCGGGGGACCAGGCGCGCCCGACCGGCTCCGGCCGACCAGGGCCTCGTAGGGAGGCGGGACCTGAGCGGTTACCGGCGGAAACGGCCTCGGGGTGAGAGGTCGCACGAGGGACGGACAGCTGCTGACCCAATGGGGCCAGCACACGGAACGGATGTTACCTCCCACTGGTGACAGTTGGGACTCACCAGCCGCCAATGAGTTCGCCAGGAGGGCGTAGCGGTGACGTTAGATGCGGAGGAGGCTTCTTCGAATCGGCGGCGGCCAGCTTGGTGGCCGGGGCCAATCAGCTACCTCCAACAAGCAGCGCCTCCACCAATCGGCGGCCTCCACGACGGGGCTGGGGGGAGGGTATATAAGCCGAGTCGGCGACAGCGCGGTCGACGCCTGCCGAGACAGAACAGACCGACTGTCTGGGGGATTTGCGAGTGGCGGAGATAAGCGCCGCGGCCTGCCTTTCCGGACCTGCTTTTCGCTGTGTTAACAGGCAGCTTCTCTCGTCTCCGGGCCCCGTCGTCCTCAGGCCGGTGACCTCCTGCACTCCCGCGCCGAGGCCTGTGTCTGGATTGCCCGCGACGTCTGCCCGCCCGCTGACCGCCTGGCCGGCGAGATGAAGCTCTCCCTGGTGGCCGCGGTGTTGCTGCTGCTCGGCGCGGCGCGTGCCGAGGAGGAGGACAAGAAGGAGGACGTGGGCACGGTGGTCGGCATCGACTTGGGGACCACCTACTCCTGGTAAGAGGGTTTGTGGAGGGGGGAGGATGGGGCGTGGCCTCCTGGTGCGGGGCTTGGTGCCGATTCCTTCCGTTGGGTTTTTCCGCCAGCGTCGGGGTGTTCAAGAACGGCCGCGTGGAGATCATCGCCAACGACCAGGGCAACCGCATCACGCCGTCTTATGTGGCCTTCACCCCTGAAGGGGAGCGTCTGATAGGCGACGCGGCCAAGAACCAGCTCACCTCCAACCCCGAGAACACAGTCTTCGACGCCAAGCGGCTCATCGGCCGCACCTGGAACGACCCATCTGTGCAGCAGGACATCAAGTTCCTGCCTTTCAAGGTCCTGGGGTTCTGTCATCAGCATAGAGGTGTGGGGGTGGTGGAAGTATTTACAGTTAAGAAGTCGCCGAAAGACAATGTTAGGATGACAAGAAAAAGGATGTAGATTTGATGTATATAATTGTTTAATAACTTCAGTGTGTTGCAAAACTTAAAGTTGACAAACAAATACTCTGTCCACGATAGTTTGGGATCAAAAGACTGATTAAAACTGAAGAGATTTGTCTTTGTAAGACACTTACATTACCTAAGTATTTGTCAATGTTCAGCTCTTAGCGACCAAAGAAAACCAAACTATGAGTGAGGAAGTGGGTCTTTTTAAAGTTTGAAATGTCATTGCTTCTGTGTCTGAAAATTACCATCTTTTAAAATAGGTGGTTGAAAAGAAAACTAAACCATACATTCAGGTTGATATTGGAGGTGGGCAAACAAAGACATTTGCCCCTGAAGAAATTTCTGCCATGGTTCTCACTAAAATGAAAGAAACTGCTGAGGCTTATTTGGGAAAGAAGGTAAATATTTCTAGAACAATGCATTTTTTAAGTTATTGGCATTCTTCGTTGACTGTCATGGTTTTAAAAATTTGAATCTGAATGACATCCATGTTTGTCAGGTTTAATTATTTAGTGCTTTACTGTGGGCCAAACAAAATACTAGATACTTTTCATGTGTTGTCTAGCACTTAATGCTCGCAATTCCATGAGTATAAAATTACATATATTTATCTTACTGATAATCTGAACTAGAGCTAAAGTGATGGTTTGACCATGATTTAAATAAGGGTTAAACCATGTGACAAAATACACTTAACTAACTTTTGCTATCCTTTTAGGTTACCCATGCAGTTGTTACTGTACCAGCCTATTTCAATGATGCCCAGCGACAAGCAACCAAAGATGCTGGAACTATTGCTGGACTGAATGTCATGAGGATCATCAATGAGCCGTAAGTGTAAAATTCAGGGATATGGTATGTTTGCCAAATAGGGGAAATGTGAACTTGACTAAGCTTTTTTCCTTTTACATCCTTCTAACAGTACAGCAGCTGCTATTGCTTATGGCCTGGATAAGAGGGAGGGGGAGAAGAACATCCTGGTGTTCGACTTGGGTGGTGGAACCTTTGATGTATCTCTTCTCACCATTGACAATGGCGTCTTCGAAGTCGTGGCCACTAATGGAGATACCCATCTGGGTGGAGAAGACTTTGACCAGCGTGTTATGGAACACTTCATCAAGCTGTACAAAAAGAAGACTGGCAAAGATGTTAGGAAAGACAACAGAGCTGTGCAGAAACTCCGGCGTGAGGTAGAAAAGGCCAAACGGGCCCTGTCTTCTCAACACCAAGCAAGAATTGAAATTGAGTCCTTCTATGAAGGAGAAGACTTTTCTGAGACTCTGACTCGGGCCAAATTTGAAGAGCTAAACATGGTATTTCCTTGCTTTTTGCTTTGCTAATGAGATCTAGTTAGACTCTCTGAATTTAGGACAGTGTATGTAGATATACAGGCATCACAGTAACCATGTCTTTTACTTATTCTAGGATCTGTTCCGGTCTACCATGAAGCCTGTCCAGAAAGTGTTGGAGGATTCAGATTTGAAGAAGTCTGATATTGATGAAATTGTTCTTGTCGGTGGCTCTACTCGAATTCCAAAGATTCAACAACTGGTTAAAGAGTTCTTCAATGGCAAGGAGCCATCCCGTGGCATTAACCCAGATGAGGCTGTAGCATATGGTGCTGCTGTCCAGGCTGGTGTACTCTCTGGTGATCAAGATACAGGTATGTTATTGTCACAGCATCTTCCACAATGCTTCAGTACCTTGATGGGAAGACTAGTTAGCTGTTGCTTTGAAAAAACAATAGAATATGAGCAACAAGGTCACACAGTTAGTAAAGAGTACAGGGAAGAGAAGCCTGGGGCAGTCTCAAGATTCTTAGCAACTGTGATTAATTCTCTCCCTCTAAAATGTTTATGCTTAGAACCTAAACAGATGGCAAGACAGAGAAGTTAAACAGTTTGTGGGGAGAACTTGAATTAGAATTTAACTTGATTAGCTTACCTTTTGCAGGTGATCTGGTACTGCTTGATGTATGCCCCCTTACACTTGGTATTGAAACTGTGGGAGGTGTCATGACCAAACTGATTCCAAGGAACACTGTGGTGCCCACCAAGAAGTCTCAAATCTTTTCTACAGCCTCTGATAATCAACCAACTGTTACAATCAAGGTCTATGAAGGTAATCACTTATGTTTGTTAATATCATGGTTAAATATAATTTCTTGTTTAATATATACTCTTTTGAAATGGCTGGGGAAAGAATGGCTATTTTCAGATAGGGGGTCCTTAATTAGACTAGTGTTGAGTTTCATAGTCAGCACTTAGTTAGCATTCTTTCCTATTAAAAATAACTTCTGAGTTGGCTCCTAGACTTGCAAGAAAAAGAAAGGGGTTCACAATGCTTTGAAGTAGAAGAAATTCAGTTAAGAGTTGTAACTTAACTTACTGTTAGTCCCAGTTGCTGCTCCTCCTAACCATTACTGAGTTACTTTTAGCTTGATAAAGTGCCCTTGCCACTATAGGTTCCAACAGACTGAAATGTAGAGGTCAAGATGTACTAATTCTTGTCAGGAACAACTAACAAGTTTTTCTCTGTGTAACTTCCAGGTGAACGACCCCTGACGAAAGACAATCACCTTCTGGGTACATTTGATCTGACTGGAATCCCTCCTGCTCCCCGTGGGGTCCCACAGATTGAAGTCACCTTCGAGATAGATGTGAATGGCATTCTTCGAGTGACAGCTGAAGACAAGGGTACAGGGAACAAAAATAAGATCACAATTACCAATGACCAAAACCGCCTGACACCTGAAGAAATTGAAAGGATGGTTAATGATGCTGAGAAGTTTGCTGAGGAAGACAAAAAGCTCAAGGAGCGCATTGACACTAGAAATGAGTTAGAAAGCTATGCCTACTCTCTGAAGAACCAGATTGGAGATAAAGAAAAGCTAGGAGGTAAACTTTCCTCTGAAGATAAGGAAACCATGGAAAAAGCTGTAGAGGAAAAGATTGAATGGCTGGAAAGCCACCAAGATGCTGACATTGAAGACTTCAAAGCTAAAAAGAAGGAACTAGAAGAAATTGTTCAGCCAATTATCAGCAAACTCTATGGAAGTGCAGGCCCTCCTCCAACTGGTGAAGATGATACAGCAGAAAAAGATGAGTTGTAGACACTGATCTGCTAGTGCTGTAATATTGTAAATACTGGACTCAGGAACTTTTGTTAGGAGAAAATTGAGAGAACTTAAGTCTCGAATGTAATTGGAATCTTCACCTCAGAGTGGAGTTGAAAATGCTATAGCCCAAGTGGCTGTTTACTGCTTTTCATTAGCAGTTGCTCACATGTCTTTGGGGTGGGGGGAGAGGAGGAATTGGCTATCTTAAAATCTGGGTTTAAAAAGCTGGATTAGGGTGTGTTCACCTTGGAAATGTTCTATTTAACAATTGGGTCATGTGCATCTGGTGTAGGAACTTTTTTCTACCATAAGTGACACCAATAAATGTTTGTTATTTACACTGGTCTAAATTTTTGTGAAAAGCTTCTAATTAGATCACTTATTTTAGGAAGATAACTAAAATTTAAGATTAGATTCTCGTGTGTGTGTGTTGGGGGACATTTGGGATGTTGGGGTAATAAAACATTTCTATACAGTACTTACAAGGAATTTGTCTAGCCTTAAATCTAAGAAAAGGGAAGAGTTTCATCCATTTACCTAGGCAAGGGCCCATTTCACAGTGCCCAAAAATGGGTTTGTTTTTTTTTTTTTTCAGTGGCTGGCTGGTACAGGGTACAAACCTTGGACCTTGGTGTTACCAGCACCATGTCTAACCAACTGAGCTAACTGGCCAGCCCCAAGAGGTGGGTTTTCTTGAACAAACTGTATATGTATTTGAAATTCCCTACATCCCCTTATCCTTCTAAAACTGTAGCTTTATAGCAATATGATATGTTATAGCTGCAGATTCTCTCAAGAATTGATGGTTGATCTGAGTGCAGTGGTGTTTACAACTAATTGATCACAACCAGTTAATAGGTTCTTTGTTCCCTCTCCACTCCCATTACTTCACTTGACTAGCCTTAAAAAAAAAGAGTGACCTGATCACTGTTGACTTTATACACTTGAATTTAATTTATAATTTTAGGATGTAAAGTTGTATTTTGAACCCTAGCTGCATCAGATTCTCCATCCCTGAAATTTTTCGTTAGTGTTTCCGGGGTAGGATCTAGGATGGGTCTACCCATCTGGTGATTGTAGGCCAAAGGCAGTGGTTTGTGTCAAGACAGGTTTAGGATTACTTAGATTGGCTTCCTGAGGAAAGGGTTGATCTAGGTGAATAGTATGATCAATAAAGGGCAGGCTGTGTGGTGCTAACATGAAATCCAATACCGTCCAAGGATAGGTATTTTATAGATGGGCAACTGGCTGAAAGGTTAATTTGCTGAGGATGGTAAAACGGGCCTGACATCATCCTCTGCTGCGCTGTCCTGAAAAGCATTTGGGTGGGCCTGGAGTGTAACACAAAAGGCCTGCAGGCCAAGCCCAATACCAATGTTAAAACTGACCTATGGTCCAGTGTGCACTGGGCTAGTGGAGTTAGAGGGTACAAGGACCAGTCTTCATCCCTGTCCCCGACGGCTCTCACTCCCAGGTACCAACAGTTTGCACCTCTTTCTGAGGAGTAGCTACTGAATATTAAAGATAGGCTTCTACTGGTAAATGCCCACTCTAATGTCTATAGCTTAGGTTGTATCTAGCATTTATGCTTCTGCAATCTTGTGATTAGTATTGATAAGAACCAATCACACTTACCTAAGTTGTATTACTGGTAAAACCCTTTATATATTGGAGGGTTTTGCACTGGGCCATCCAGTTCACCTCTTCAACTGCCCAAGTGGATAAGAGCAAGACAGACATAGTGCAAAAAATATTTTGGAGGTATTAAACAGTTATATTTTTTCTTTTCTGAAGTAATACAAATGTGGGTTTTATTAGTCAACTACAGTCACAATACAATCATTATAGATTTCCCCTTCTGTATTCATTCCACCAAACACAAAACAGAGCAATGGGTCAGTCTGACTTTCCTCATGTGAGTCACCGCCTTGGGTCACTCCATTGACAGTGGAATCCCCTTTCTCAGCTCCACAGTTTAGAGTGACAGAATTTGAATCCTCTTTCTCAGAAGTAGATGTCACTGGCCATGGAATGATACACATGGAATGGTCCAGTCGTCCAGGGGGTAGGAAAGTATCAAATTTAAGCAAGGTCCAATGCTGCTTTTCTATGTTAGGGAGGAAAAAAAAAGGCTCTGTGTTAATAAATATCCAGAACTGCTTAGTGATTTACTATATCAGCTGAGCCCTAACAAACAGGAAATAAAGGGGAAAAAACCTAATGGTGGTGTTACTGCCTTAATGATGTCGTTTCCTACAAGTGTAGTTTCTATTTCTTTGGATTTAGACACGGAGAAACCAAATTGAAAAATCAAAGTACTGTGCCACTTTTCAAAGAATGTTTACATTTATTTAAAGACCAGGAGTGACAGTGCTCACCTATTTGATATTGGTACATTGTGTCTAGTGCTCCAGTGGGAGTCATTCCACCAAAGATGTACAAGTGTTTCCCCACAGCCACAGCTGAGTGGGCAGCACAGCCTTCAGGAGCAGCCCCAGTGGGACTTAGCTTCTGCCACCTCATATCACCTGCCAAGAGAACGGAAGTGTTTTGGCACATCATAAGCTAACATGTGGTTTCAGACTTATCTATAGCAGTTTGCAAACCAATCACTGAAGGTCATTCACTAAGAGCTCTAAAAGATAATATAGCAAGGTTTAGTGTGCATAAGAATTATCTGGGGAAGCTTGAAACTGATTGGGTAGTCCAGGGAGGGAGGGAGGGGCTCAGTGACCTAGAATTTTAACAAGCATCCCAGGTGACTCTGATGTAGGTGATCTTTGGAGCACACTGAGAAATGTGATACAACTTTTTATGGTGTCCATCACCTTTAACTGTTCACCATTAACTGCCCAGAAGTAGGTAAAGTTACGTGTGCCTGTGTGTGTATATATATGCACATACACGTATGCGTGTTTTAAATACTAAAAGTTCCTTAAGAAGCAGCTTTGTGAGTGCTGGCTAGACCTTTAAATATCTTGCTCACTTCATTCTCATAACAGCCCCATGAAATTGCTATTATGTCTCCCTACCCCCTTTCTTCCTACAGATGAGAAAACAGCATTAGAGAGGGAGAGAGACTTACCTGAGACTCTACATCTTATAAGTGGCAGAGCTAGAATTGTACTCAGGTCTGGCTCCAAAGCCTGTGTCCTCCATATGTAACGTAATGCCTCAGCACTACTACGAACCAATTTTTTGCAGGGGTATCTGCATCTTTTCAAACAAGCATTCCAATGAAACATGAAATCATTGTATTTTAGGTACACAGAACTACCTGGGTAGGCAGGAGAAATAGCCAGGAAGTAGTTCCACAGTACAAGAGAAAATAAATTTGTTGTTGTTGGTGGTGGTGGCTGGCCAGTATGGGATCCAAATCTATGACCTTGGTGTTACCAGCACCATGTTCTCCCAAACAAGCTATCCAGCCAGCCAGAACTTTCTTTTTAAAAATAATCATTAAAAACCTATCTGACTGCATTCAAGGAATGCTTCTGTGAAGATAGTTTCCATCAGGGGCCCAGCATCTCAGGGTAAGAAGGGAGAATCACCCAGTCTGGCCAAAATCCCAGCAAATGGAGCAATCCCAGCCAGTGTCCCTGCCCTCAGATGCCACCATGCCAGAGAACTCAGTGCTTGGCAAGGAAGCCCGATACACTGCAAAGGAGTTCCCACGCCTTTTGCCTATTGTTCCAATTCTTGCAGTCTGGAGCAACACAGAATATGCTCATTTGTTCATCCATCCACTCATTAACAGATATGCACTATTACCCACTATCTGACAGACACTGTGCTAAGTGCTGGAAATATACCGGGGAACAAAGGAGATGAAGTCCCTGCCCTAACAGAGTTCATGCCTGAAGGAATGAGCCAGAATGAGTCCAGGCTCTCCAGAGCACGTTAGCCCTACAGATGCTTAAAGACAATTCTCATGTTCTCTCTAACTTTCCTCCTCCCAGTTTAGCATGACAAGCGGGCAGTTTTGGTCACCTACCTCCAGACACACTCTAGACATTATCCAGGCCCCTCATGGGTTAATGGCTAATGCCTGAAAGAAATCCAGTTGAGGAACACAAATCATAATAAAATGTAATGAAAGAGCAGGGCTGTTGGGAAGATAAGAGATAATAAATGGCTGGGCACATGGTAGGCACTCAGGAAACAATTACATTCACTGTTGTTATTATTTATTATCATTCAGGCCACATTTGACAGAATCCAGTGAAGATTCTGCCAGCTGGTCAAATTACTCACACATAAGAGCAAGTCTACATTCTTTCAAAGCACATTTTTTAAAAATTTAAGCAGACAAGCCCCCATGCCCTCCACCTACTTACTTATATCAATGCAATGGAGATCGTCATAGAATGTTTCCCTTGCTAAGCCTCCATGGATGAAGAGCTTTGTCCCTGCTGCCACCATCACATGACCATGCCGGGGGGATGGAGGATTTCCAAGTGTTTCTGGCTGTGACCAGGTCAGAGTCTCTAGAAAAGTAAATTCACTGACATCAAATGGCAAAGCTATGAAGCAAGAATGTGAGAAATACACTTAAATCTCTTTATCACCTCCCAGAAAGCAAAGATGTTCTAAGCAGGAAGGGACCTTGAGGTCATTCACTCCAATTTACCAGCCCAATCCAGGCCTCCCTCCCTCTATAGCCCGTACAGCCTCTGCTTGGACACTCCCAGAGCTGTAGAACCCACCACCTAACATACGTGCCCCTTCTACAGGACATTAGGAAGCCATTCCTTGCTTTAACTTTAAAAAGATCTCCCCTCAAGCTTGAACCTAGAACCACCCCAAAGTTAAAATGAATGACTCTGCTTTTTTCTGTGACAGGCCTTCAGAGTATTCTCTTTTCAATACAATATCCTTAACTCGTTTGCTGAAAGGGTGGAGATAAAGACTACTTTTAAATAAAAGTTAGGTAGGGCCTTCTGACATGGCAGTATAAGATAATGTGTAGAATATGGGATTTGGAGTTAAAACCAGTTATCTCACTAACTGTGTGGCCTTGTGCCAGTTACTTCCCTAAGCTTCAGTTTCTATAGCTGTATAAAGCCAATACCTGATAATACCTACTTTTCAGGGTTGAGTTATGGATTAAGTGAGATAAGGTACATAAAGCATGGGCACAGAGAAAGTACTCAATACATGGGAGTTATGAATATGGATATTATCCATGAACAATGCAGATATGTTTTACTGTATGTAGGAAACCCTTTGTATCTTCAAAGCTGTACGTATATAGAATTCTTTAAAATGAATTAATCATTTCAATATACCAGAAAAGTCTTTAAGGAGTACTGCAAAAACTACTTGAGACAAGGGCCTGCCAAACAATTTGTCTTTGAATTACTGTTTATGGCATGCCTGCTGGTTGCTCATGGAGCCCCTAGTGTTTCAAGGAATATAATTTAAAATAATCTGAAAAGGTTTTTGCACAGTTATGTTCATCATAGTATTGTTTGTAATAGAGAAGAACTGGAAATAGCCTAAGTGTCCATCAGCAGGTGAATGGTTGAGTTATTGGTAAAGATGAAATACCATGCATTTATTAAAAATGCTGGTGAAGGGCCGGCCCGGTGGCACACTCGGTAGAGTGCGGCGCTTGGGAGCGCGGTGGCACTCCCGCCCAGGGTTTGGATTCCATATAGAGACCGGTCCGCTCACTGGTTGAGTGCGGTGCGGGCGCGACACCGAGGGTTGCGATCCCGTTGCTGGTCGCGGTACGGGCGCGACACTGAGGGTTGCGATCCCGTTACCGGTCACGAAAAAAAGACAAAAAGGAAAAAAAAAAATGCTGGTGAAGACTTTGTGATTGCATGCAGAAATGCTTAAGTGAAAAATACAGGATACAAATATTACATATAGAATTATCACTGCTATTTAAAAAAAAAAAAGACTGGAAAAAAAAGAACTAAAAGGGCTGGCCCGTGGCTCACTCGGGAGAGTGCGGTGCTGATAACACCAAGGCCACGGGTTTGGATCCCATATAGGGATGGCCGGTTTGCTCACTGGCTGAGCATGGTGCTGACAACACCAAGCCAAGGGTTGAGATCCCCTTACCGGTCATCTTTCAAAAAAAAAAAAAAAGAACTAAAAAAAGACTGGTAACACAATGAGATGCTAATAGCAATTTTGGGGTGATAGTATAGTATTATAATATATACACATACATACATATTTTTCTTCCTTCTCATAGTCTTATATATTCAAAACTAAGAGTATTTAAATTTTTAAAAAATTTAAATAAATTTTTTTTTTTGGTGGCTGGTATGGTGATCCAAACCCTTGACGTTGGTGTTACAAGGCTGCTCTCTAACCAACTGAGCTAACCAGCCAGCCCCAAATTTTTAAAAACTGCTTTAAAAGGCTCACAAAGGGGCCGGCCTGTGGCTCACTTGGGAGAGTATGGTGCTGATAACACAAAGGCCCCAGGTTCAGATCCCATATAGGGATGGCCGGTTCGCTCACTGGCTGAGTGTGGTGCTGACAACGCCAAGTCAAGGGTTAATATCCCCTTACCAGTCATCTTTAAAAAAAAAAAAAAAAAAAAAAAAAAAAAAAAAAAAAAAGGCTCACAAAGCCCATTACTTCTGGAAAGAGAAGTCATATTATGATGTATTGATTCTCCCAATTTTACTTTGAAGTTTGAAATTCCACTCATTGCATTTTCTCAAAAAAGCCTGCCCCTTTACTATGAAAAATACATGAAAAGTATTTTTGATATGTTATTTATAAAATGTTATTCATAAATGCCCACTAGTAAGAGAAATAAATATAAGGAAATGCTCCTTAGACAGCAATTTGGCAAGAGATCTCACAATTTTAAATATTCATACTGTTTTGACCCAGTAATTCCACTTCTCAGCATCTATTCCATATAACTGTTCATAGCACAAAGATTAACATATGCAAATGTCCACCGTAACACTATTAACAAAAAGTCAATCAGAAAAATGGTTGAATGAATAAAGGATACCCACAGAAAAATATGCTTTACATGGATATTGGTACTGATTTAGAAAGACATCCATGATATGTGATTAAATGAAGAAGTAATAATCATAATAATACAGTTAATATTTATTGGGTACTTTCTATGTGCAATGCTGTGCACTATATCACATTATCCTGTTTAATGTTTACAACTCTTTGTGGTAAGCACTATTATCTCTATTTTACAAGTCAAAAAACCAAGGCCTATAGAGATTAAGTAACTAGCCTAAAATAACACAGAAAGTATGTGTTTAGTGAGATCTGGTCCTTGGTCCAGATCATGTAGCTTCAAAGTTTACACCTTCAACTGCCAAGATCTACCCCTACTCCCCAAAATTTAACTGCAGAACAGTATTCATAATTTGATACCATGTATGTGTTTTTTAAGTTTTTATATAATTTCAAAATTCACAGAAAATTTATGTATGTACATATGCATATGTATGTATAATTTATAAATGCATAGGAAAGTCTGGAAGGAGACATTAGGAACTGCTAACAGTGTTTACCTCTGTCTGGGGAATGGAAAGGAAAGGCTAAAGAGGAAATTTTTACTTTTTCACTTTATAAATTGTACTGTTTAAATTTTTTAAATTGATCACTTATATACTTTTTTAAATGCAAATTTTGCTGTGGGGAGAATATATTAGCTAAGAGATGTACCAAAGAGGTCTAAAAGTGAGACAATTACCCATGGTTTCATTTTATAACCTCTGCTTCCTACATCAACTAAGGTGCAGGCCAGGGTGGCCCTCCCCAGATAAGCGGCAACCCCAAGGTGCCCGCCAATCCATACTCGCGTCAAACACATGCAGCTTCACATCCTGCACGGGCTGGGCGCCTCTCTCTCCACCCCCAAAGACATATAGCTGGTTTCCAATGGCTGCCGATGATGTGTGGAATGTTCTTGGAGATGGTGGGGGACTGGTCACTTCTGGCGTGGTCCACATCCTGGTTTCTGGTTCAGAAAGAAAACAGGCACCTAAAACACCCAGCCTCAGGACTGTGACTTTGATGCTGGGGCTGGGCAGGTTCACGTTCCAAACCCCAATCCCCAAGGGGGACAGTATAGTTTTAGGAAGGGATCTCATACTCACCAATGTCAAAGAGGATTGAGGATGATACTTAGAATTTGCTCAGACAGACCAATATTCTCAAGATTGAAAAGCCATAAATACAATTAAGAACGAAGCAATTTGTTTTGGGAGGCCTTCAAATACCCTCTTTGTACTCTTAACTACCCTGCCCAGCACACATTCCGAGGAGCCCAAAATCTGCTAAAATTCATTCCCACTAGATGCCAGAGTCCAAATATGCCAAATTTCTTTTCTTTTTTTTTTTTGTCCTTTTTTTTGAGACCGGCTGCACCGTGCTCAGCCAGTGAGCGCTATGAGTGCACCGGTCATCCCTATATAGGATCCGAACCCACGGCGGGAGTGCTGCTGCGCTCCCAGTGCCGCACTCTCCCGAGTGAGCCACGGGCTCGGCCCAAATATGCCAAATTTCTCAGAAAATATGGCCATTAAAAGAAAGTAGACGTTGTTATTACAGTTTCAGTAGCAGTAATAATAGTTCCTACTAAACAGTAAGTGCTAAATTTTACAGATAAGGGAATTGAAGCAGAGACAGATTTAGTCACTTGCTTAAGATGACAAGGCTAGTAAATGGTTGAGTTGGGATTTAAATTCTGTTTCAATAACACCAAAGTCTATGTATTTTCCACTCTTTTGACTTGAGAATAAAATTTCACCACTTGGGCAGATGTATGTAGAAGCTTATTTCTTTTCAGAATGAAGCATTAAATTTATAGAAACCAATGCATTAATTGAGCACCTTCCTTGTATAGAATCATTGCTTAAAGCACTCTGTCACCCACACCATCTTCACTCAACCCTGCGAGATGGGCAGAAAGTATCAACACTTTGCAGATGAAGAAACTGAAAGTCAGAAAATTTAAATCCTTTCCCCTAGGTCACAGCACTTGTGTGCAGCAGAGCAGGAGTTTGAACTCAATCTGGCAGAGTCCCATATTTGGTCCACCACAACACGCCAAGAAGTATTTCTTGTCTGGGAAATTCTGTGCCATTTGTAAAAGGTCTGCATTCAGTATACAAAATGACACATGAAGCATTTGCAATAGGTGTGGAACTTGAGACTGAACAAGTCTCATCCTATATTCAAAGCAAAATGTAATTATCTCTATAGCTACACATCTTGGAGAGCTTCTGGGTCTTAGGAGGAGTTAGAAGGCACACAACCTCCAAGGTCAGAAAATTCTGGGGTTGTGTTGCTGCCAGTCAAACACTAGTAAAAATAATCACAAAAGAGTACTAAGCCATTTGATGGACTTGCCTTGGTAACAAAAGAAACTAATGGTTCATTTATATTTTTCGTATTTCTTGGGCATGGTGTTAAATTATACTTTTCAGGAGAGAAAAAGAATATGATAGAAAATCAATTCCTTTGATAGGAGCTTTCCCAATTTTCACTGTATTTTATTTAAATGGATGCCATCATTGAAAATCAAAAGGCTAGGTTACCAGAGCTAATTTCCATCTGCCAAACCATAACTATGTCAACCACAACAATTAACAATTGTTGAGTATTAACTATGTTCATTGAGTTAATTTAAATCCTTGCCAAAATTAACAAGGTAGGAACTGTTACTATCCCAATGTGACAGAAAAGAAAACTGAGGCAGAAAGAAATTAAATCACTTTCTCAAGGTCATGGTTAGTGCACAGCAAAGCACAGACCTTGATCTGTGCTCTTCACCACCACAGTGTACTCGCTATTCCAAGCAAACTGGCTTGATAATGGGGCAAGCAGTCTACTGAGTGTCTACTGTATTTCAGACTGTGTTCTGGACTCTGGGTATTCAACAATGAACAAACTTTCAAAGGTACTTACAGTCCAGAGAGAGAAGGCAGGGAGAAAGAGGGAAGACAGGCAATAAACACCCTAACAAATAAATCAAATTAATGCAATATATAAGAAGATATTTTTTAAATGCTATAAAGAAACTTAAATACTTGACACATAAGGAAATTCAGTTCAGTCTCCTGAACTCTGACCAACTGTTCTGCAAATATATTGTTGATAGAGGGAACTGGGCAAGAGTTGACTGACATGTGAAAAATGTCCAAGTCACTAGTGACTAACAAAATACATATTTAAACAACTAGATACAAGTTTCTTGCCTATCAAATTAGCAATGTTTAAAACTGATAAATTTCCTGGTATGGGCTAGCTGCCAAAAAAAAAAAAAGCCAAATAAATAAACTCATAAATTTGGGCTGGCTGGTTAGCTCTGTTGGGTAGAATGCAGTGCCAGAACACCAAAGTCAAGGCTTCGGGTCCCCATACTGGCCAGCTGCCAAAAAAATACATAAATAAAGTGAAACAATAAAACTGGTAAATTCAATGGTGGTCAGGAATGAAACAAGCACTATTAAACACAGCTGGAGAGAGGATAAATTAAAAAAATCTTTATGAATGGGCCGAGCCCGTGGGGAGAGTGCGGCGCTGGGAGCGTAGCAGCACTCCCGCCGTGGGTTTGGATCCTATATAGAGATGACTGGTGCGCTCACAGCGCTCACTGGCTGAGCGCAGTGCGGCTGGTCTCAAAAAGGACAAAAAAAAATCTTTATGAATGGGCCGAGCCCGTGGGGAGAGTGCGGCGCTGGGAGCGTAGCAGCCCTCCCGCCGTGGGTTTGGATCCTATATAGAGATGACTGGTGCGCTCACAGCGCTCACTGGCTGAGCGCAGTGCGGCTGGTCTCAAAAAGGACAAAAAAAAATCTTTATGAAGAAAAATTTGATAGTATGTATCAAAAGCCTTAAAAAGGGGAGCTGACCAGTTAGCTCAGTTGGTTAGAGCATAGTGCTGATAACACTAAGGTTCAGGGTTCTTCCTTGTACTAGCCAGCACCCCCAAAAATAAATAAATAAAAGGTTCACAGTGTTTTACTTAGTCTTTTTATTTCTGGGCATGAATCCTAAGAAAATAATATGAAATAGAGTCAATCAATGACTCTTTTTTTTTTTTTTTTTTAAAGATGACCAGTAAGGGGATCTTAACCCTTCACTTGGTGCTGTTAGCACCATGCTCTCCCAAGTGAGCCATGGGCCAGCCCAGTCAATGACTTCTGAATGAAGATGTTCACTGCTTTGTTATTTAAAATGGCAAAAACCTGAAAACAACCTAAATGTTTTAAAAATGGGGGAATTATAGTACTGTCATAAAGTGGAGTATTTTTGGCAGCTGGCCAGTATGGGGACCTGAACACTTGACCTTGGTGTTATCAGCACCACACCATCCTGAGCTAACCAGCCTGTCCCATAAAATGGAGTATTATACATCCACTCAATATGATGTTAACAAAGCATTGTTGTTAATAGGAAATCATTTCTGCAGTGATGATGAAATTTAAAAAAAAAAAAAGGTATAACGGGCTGAGCCCGTGGCACACTCAGGAGAGTGCGGCGCTGGGAGCGCAGCAGCACTCCCGCCGTGGGTTCGGATCCTATATAGGGATGACTGGTGCGCTCACAGCGCTCACTGGCTGAGCGCGGTGCAGCCGGTCTCAAAAAGGACAAAAAAACAAAGGTACAAAAGTGTATATCTCAGGTTTGTAAACATGTAGAGAAAAGACAGAAAGGAAGTACATAGAAATGTTATTAATAGCCTTAATGTAGTAGGATTGTGGATGATTTTTGTCCACTTATTTACATTTTTCAAATATTTTATAATCAATGTATATAATATTTATAAAGAGAAAGGAAAAAACAAAATTCTTTTAAAATGATAAAAAGACAAGTCCACCTCCCACAAATGGTTCAGCAACCTCCTCTCATTAGTGATGTTCCCAAACTGCTTCCTCTATGATAAAAGAGGAAGTGAGACCAGTTCGGAACTTTGCACTTTTGGCTAAAAGAAACCTACCAGGAGGGTCTAGGTCAGGGTTTCTTAACTTTGGCACTATTGACATTTTAGACCAGTTAATTCTTTAATGTGGGGGCTATTCCGTGCATTGCAGGATGTCTAGCAGTGTCTCTGGCCTTCCACCCACTAGACACCAGTAGGATACCCCACCCCCAGTTGTGATAACCAAAAATGTTTCCAGACCTTGCCAAATGTCCCCTGGGGGGCACAATTACCCCCATTGGAGAACCACTGATCAAGGTGACTTGGGTTTTAGCCTGGCTCAGTCACTGACTCCGTGGTGACTTCAGGAAAGTCACTTCTCCACTGAAAGACCTAAGTTGCCTACTTTGCATACCTGTTCTTTGAAGTCTCTTCCAGCTTTGACACTTAAGGAGTTGATAACTGAAGATGTTACCAGAAAAAACAAAATATAGTTCTGTTATTTTCAGATTCTGCTAGAAATTAAAATTCCTACCTTGTATAAGATAAGCAAAGTTAAATCAGTACAATCCAAATGTACTGGAACTGTAATTGGATTTATAACCTTTGGCTACTTACCAGGATTCAGGACTTGTAGACAATTTCGATTTCCTGACTGGTTGGCTCCTCCAAATACCCAGATACTGTCAGGTGTGCAGGAGGGGACGAAGCTGGCATGCTCATACCGGGGCAAGAGGCCCTCTGAGGTGGCTAAATCCCACTGGTGTGTGCCTAGAAAACATTTTACCCAGTTCCTAGATTGGGGCTGTCAACTGCTCATACTGGTTGACAAAGTTGGGGAGGGTATGGAGGAGAAGAGGGATAAAAGCATTAATGAACAACCATCACATCACCAGAAGGCAATGTGGTCAGCCTCCAAAAAGTTCTAAAGTAGACATTTTGGGGACTGTCTGCCTAGTCTATAAAACCTCTTCAATGGAAGCCGCCCCCATTCTCCCAACCACAGGGGTAGATCCCAGATGACATGTTTGTACTACAACACCGACTTTCTAGCCTTAGCTGATTGGGTCAGAGGTAACCACGTGACCCAAAATCTGCCAGTTAGATCCACTGCTTCCACTCTCTTATGAGGCTGAGCTGTACTCCTGCCCTTGGATTCTGCAAAACACTCTATCTGTTTAAGTAAATCCGTCTTTTTTTTTTTTTTTTTTTTTTTTTCTTATGTGGGTTTCTGTTACCTGCAACTAAATGATCTGTGCTAAAAAAGTTCACAGAAAAATAATACCTAACCTATTTAGTCATTTTAGCTGGCAAACCACTTACATAGGAGCTTCACAATCCAGTGAAGCAAGTTTTTATCCCCACCTTACAGGACACTGAAGTCCAGATGGTTTAGATGATTGAGCCAGGGTCACAAAGCTAGTAATAGGCTGCAATAAAGAAGTAACTTAACTAGACAGTAAGCACCTTGAGGGCTAAAAGAGATTTAATTTAACTTTGATTTTCTAGTGCAGGGAGTAGAAATTCAAATGCCTAGACAGGAGTAGTATGGACTATGGCAAATTGGAGAATGAGAGCCCCATTAATAGGTGGAAACTTAGCTCCAACTAAATGTTGCCATGTAGAAATGCAGGCCTACTGATGTCAGACCTTCCAAAATTATCAGGAGAAGCCAAATCATTTCCGTTTTTATATGTAGAGTCCTGCATATTTGGATTATAAACAACTTAAGATTAAAACAATAAAGGATCCCTATCGTGGCCAGCCACCAAAATAAAATAAAATAAAATAAAACAAAACAATAAAGGCAATGTTACATGGACCTAACAAAACACATATGAGGGTCGCCAGTTTTCAACTTCTGCCCTTGTATAGGGTCTATAGTGGTCACTTGCTCATTCATTCATTCAAATACTTATAAAGAACATACTCTGTGTTAGGCACTGTGGGGTACAATGATGAGGAAAATAACCACGTTTCCCATTTCCAAGGAGCTTATACTCTTGGGGGGAAGATAGACATGAGGGGAAGACAGACAAAAAGCAATCACATGTGATAAGGGATGTAAAGGATGGGATAAGAATACAGGGATAAGGATGGGAGAGTACATGATACTATGGACATGTGGGGGGGGGGGGGGGGCCAAAAAAAAGTCCAGAGGAATCACGGAAAGTGACAGAAGTGACATTTAATATGGGATCTGAAAGATGAAGAGTAGCCAGATGATAAGGAAAGGAAAAAGCCATTCAAGTAGAGGGAACAGTATGTGCAAAGGCTTGCAGGCCAGAAAATTTAAGATGTGTTCAAGGAACTAAACGATATTCAATGCACGAAACGTGGGTTGGGGAGAGCCAAGAAATGAGATTGGGAAAGGCTTGAAATGGGGGAGTGACATGGTTAAATTTGTATTTTAGACAATGTTCTCTGTCTAGGTATAGAAAATGCACTGTACAGTGGGTAAACTTGGAAGTAGAGAGACAAGTGAAGAGGCTATTGTGACAGTCTAGCTAGAGAAAAATAGTGGCTTGGATTACACTAGTAGTATTGGAAATGGACAGACATGGATGAGGATAAGAGATATAGTCATGTGTTACTTAACAATGGGGACACGTTCTGAGAAATGCATTCTTAGGCTATTTCGTCATTGTGTGAACATCACAAAGTGCACTTACACAAAGCTAGATGGTCTGGGCTGCTACATACCTAGGCTATGTGGTATAGCCTATGGCTTCTAGGCTACAAACCTGTATGATATGTTACTCTACTGAATACTGTAGGCAACTGTAACACAACGGTATTTGTGTATCTAAACATATCAAACATATAAAAGGAATTTTTCAGCTCTTTTATAATCTTATGGGACTGCCATCAGATGAACAGTCTTCAAAAAGTCCACTGAAAGATTTGTATTATCTTTTATTTATTTATTTATTTATTTAAAGATGACCAGTGAGGGGATCTTAACCCTGGACTTGATGTTGTCAGCACCACGCTCTCCCGAGTGAGCTAACTGGCCATCCCTATATAGGGATCCAAACCCTTGGCCTTGGTGTTATCAGCACTACACTCTCCCCAGTGAGCCATGGGCTTGCCCTTATCTCAAAGAGATAGGAGTCAACAATGTCTACTAGAGAAGTATTTGATGAACGAATGGCTGGATGGCCAGGGCTCCATATAGGCTCTTTCCCCCAAAACAAGGAGGTATTGGTCAGGTAGATTTGTGCTAGGGGTCTGCTGAGACCTTATGGACCTCTCAGTGATGTTCATTTATTTAGAGGAAAACCCTGCTGTCTGGTCTGAACTGATGTTCTTAGGAATGCTCTGCTCATGGCTGGCAGCACAAAGCCCTGCTCTCTGGCCACAGGGAATGTGCTCTGCAGCTGCTGGTCTTACCCAGATCCATGGTGTGCACATCTGAGAAGCTTCTGTTTGGGTTTGCTCCCCCAACAATGAAGATCTTCCCTCTCTTGGAGTCACCAACAGGGGGTAGATATGAGCAGCTGTGGCCAACTCGAGCACAGGGGCTGTCTCCAGGGGGAGTCAAGGTGTACCTGCCAAAGGGAGGATGTATTCAGGAGGCCTGAGCAGAGAATAAATGCAGCAGTGTGTCCTTTCCATTCCTCAGGAAATATGCACCAATATGAAGGGTCTTATATATACACAGACTAAATTATATCCAGCAAAGCAGCTCTTCCCTGATTAATAATAGTAACTTCTCTTTGCACACAGTCTTTGGGTTTTCAATTTTGTCACTACTTTCATCTCACAGTAATCTAATAGGGATGCACTAAGCTAGTAATTGTCCCCACCTGGTAGACAGGGAAACTGACATCCAGAAATATTCACTGGTATATTACAGGATGGTGGTTAGGAACATGCTTTGTGAATGCAGGCAGGCCTGGTTCAATTTCCAGCTCAGATACTTATAGATGTGTGACCATCTGGGAGTCACTTAGCCTTTCTGAACTTTAGTCTCCTCATTTGTAAAATGAGAAGAGCAATAGTTCTTACCTTGAAAGTAACTGTGAGGACTAAGACAAAGCCTCATAACTGCAGGGAAGGACTGAGTAAATGGTGGCTAGAGCTTTATGAGCAATCATATAGGAACCTACAGTCCAAGGCTCTTCCTACTAGCCAGCAAAGCCTCCCCATCAGGAAATATTCTACAGAATTTATTGATCATAGGAGCCTTTCCAGATTACTCACAAAGCTCAACCTGGAAGCCAAAGCTAACACTCTGAAAAATGAAATAGAGGATCCAGTCATTCTATTCTCCAGAGTTATTCTGAATGCTGATTGGAAAAACACTTCAGGCTTCCTGGCTGGAAAAGAAAATTCTGTAGCTGCTTTTCAGGCCATGTCTTTCTTGACCTCCCTGGTATTTGGTACTGACCCCTCCCTCCTTCTTGTACCTTTCTCCTAATCTGCTTCCCTGTCCCTCCCTTTTGGTTCTCTACCCACCTTTCTGGCTGCTCTCTCTGTTTCCTTCTCCAACTCCTTTCCTGCTAGCCTCCTCCTAACTCTCAGTATCCTTGGGATTCTCTTCTCTCAGTCCATGTTTGCTTACCTGATTAATTTTATCTGTATTGATCACTTCAATTATCACCCATCTATATATTCATCAGGGGTTTCTAAATCTCTCTCTCTCTCTCTCTTTTTTTTTTTTTTTTAAAGATGACTGGTAAGGGGATTTTAACCCTTGGCTTGGTGTTGTCAGCACCACGCTCAGCCAGTGAGCAAACCGGCCATCCCTATACGGGATCCGAACCCGGGGCCTTGGTGTTATCAGCACCGCACTCTCCCGAGTGAACCACAGGCCGGCCCTTAAATCTCTATTTCTTATTCAGATCTCTCTTCTGATGTTCAGATTCACATACTCCACTGCCACGTGAATTATTACTAATGATGTACTGGGCAAGCTGCTAACTACGTTATAACCCTGGCTTCACTTAATCTGCACAAAACCCCTTTGAGGATTAGTGCCATTATCATCATTTGAGTTTTACAACTGAGAAACTGAGGCTTAGAAAGGTTAAATGACTTTCCCAAGAGCACATAGCCATCCAAATAGATGGTGAATTAGACAGAAAAGTCCTTGCCTTCATAGCCCTTACGGAATAATTGGGAAGAGAAATGTTAAGCAATTTCACAAATATCTATTTCATTGCAATTGTTGTATAAAGGAGTACAGGATGCATATAGATACATAATATGAGAACATATCATAGGAGGGCCTTACTCTGTAAGGAGAGGTGGGGAATGAAGTGGTCAGAGGAGACTCTGAAGAAGCACTATTTGAACTCAAATCTGAAGTATGAGTACAAATGATCTGGGCAAATACCACAATGAATGTATGTTAGGTATACAGCAAGATGGATGCAGGGAAGCCAGACTGGAGGCTCTCCTTCAAGGTCCTGTGGAAACATTGCCACCTCTCTGTAGCCTTCTGCAAGCCCTACCTCAGCACTGATCAGCCTTCATCATCATCACCTGCTTAGTCTGCAGGTGCACCTGCAACTCACAGACTATTTACCTTTGTACCTACGGCACTTATATACACAGAAGCTGCCCCTGTAAGGCCAGTGTGAGTTCTTGAATGAAGAGTTGGTTGAAGGAGCTGCCAAGAAGCAGTGAAGCCAGTTTAATCCAAGTTCAATTCCTTAAAAGTCTTAAAAATGAGTCACAGCTCAGGGGAAGACACAACACTGGAGCTGAGAATGCCAGATGGTCAGTGTCTTACTCTTCCTGGTAAACAGATTTTAATAAAATCAACATCTGTTCTGTGATAATTATTGCCCCCTATCTTTCCTCTGAAGACCTTCTCTGATGGTTTGAGTCTAATTACTAGAAACTGCAGACAGTTTCATCTCTACCCTTCTTTGTTGATGATCAAATGTGTTAGTAAACTACTTATAAATGAAACAAAAACTCATGTTTTTCTGTGCTTGATTCCTTTCTTACAGACCATGTTGCTTTCCTTGGCTTGTCTCCAGGCTCCAATACTGGCAGCTGCTTCATGGTATCCTATGCATAAGGAAAAAAAGGCACTTTTTAGATATTTCTGATCATCTTTTTCCTGGAACACAGAACAAATCAGGTCACTCTCCTCTTTAAAAATTTGGAGGCAAGGGCCGGCCCGGTGGCACACGGCTACAGTGCGCCGCTTGGGAAGCGCGGCAGCGCTCCCGCCGAGGGTTCGGATCCCACATACAGACCGGCCGCTCACTGGCTGAGCGAGATGCGGGAGCAACACCGAGAGTTGCGATCCCGTTGCTGGTCCCGGTCCGGTACGGGCGCGACACTGAGGGTTGCGATCCGTTGCCAGTCACGAAAAAAGGCAAAAAAAAAAAAAAAAAAAATTTGGAGGCAAATATAACAGCTTTCTCAACACAGCCATAGAAGTTTTTCAGCTAAAGTTTTCTGTGATTCTCACGGGGGAGAAGTATATATGAAAATTTCAGAGGTCATAAGATGTTTATGTTTATTGAAAGATAAAACATTTAAAGAGGCTGGGAAATACTGAACTCTTAGGTAAATCTTGGCCTCAGCATGGCATAGAAGGCAAGGCCTTCTGGTGTCAACTTTTCTGTAACTCACCTCCACAATGTCTTGCAGTATTGGGCTTTTTACTGTTCCTCCAACACGGCAGTGCCTTTCATTACTTGCAGGCTGTGCTGCTCCCCCTACCTGTCACTTTCTTCTCCCTCTGGGCTCTGAAGGTATCTACTAAGCCACCATCATTGCAGGAAACACTTTGAGCGTTATTATCTATTTAATAGTCTCTAGACTAGATTCTAGATTCCACTAGACTAAACTCCTGGAGTGCTGGGTCTATCAGATTCACCCAGAGAACCTACCGATGGGCCAGGCATAGAGTAGAAGCGAGTGAGAGATTTGTGAATGAAGAAAGAAAACGGATTAACAGACAGATGAATGGATAAATCCCACCTGCGGCCTAGCCACTGACCGCCATCCCCGAAGTCTAGAGCTCAGTGGGGTGGGCTTTGCGGGGGCGGGGACCCCTCATCCCAGGGTCCTCCACGCGTGGCAGCTCTGGAGGGCAGAGAACAGACTGGTTCCTTTCGGTCAACGTGGCCAGGTCGGAGTCCCAGGGAGCTCTCCCCGGCCCTTACCACCTCGGACCCACTCCCCTAAATGATGCGGCCGCCCCTGCCCGGGACCGCGCTAGACACCCCCGGCCTGGAGACCCCCAGCCCGACGCGTTACCTGCAGCGGCTTAACTCAGTCCCGGGCCTTGGCTCCGCCCCGCCCCCCGGGCCCCGGAAGAGCCTCGGGGCCAACCGCTCCGCTCCGCCGCCGGCGGCCGCGTCGGGAGGACGCAGGCGCCGCCCTAGGAGAGGCGCGGAGGGGCCCTCCAGACCCGGGTGGCCGCCGGAACGGGCATTTCTCGAGAACCCAGCGGGCCGGGCCCTCCCCGGAGCTTATTGGGCAGATAAGACGAAGCCACTTGCAGACGACCTACAAGCGAAGTGCTCGGACTTGGGCGTCCACTTGGGTGACCCACCTTCCTTCGGCAGTTGGTCTGTCCGAAAGGGACCAACGGTTCCCTTTCAGTCACAGCGGCCGTTAGGGGTGGCTTCGGAAGGAGACGCTGGAGGGCGCTGTCCCACGTGTGCCGTCTGCCGGCGCAGTCCTTAGGCCCCTTCAAGCTTTGGTGCCCGAAACAGCTGACTCGTCCCGCAAGCGTTTGCGGTTTTGGCGGGCACTGCGGAAATACGGCCCTTGGCCTCCAGGAGTTGATCATCTAACTAGAGAGAGATTAAGCATGAAGACAAATAACTAGGCACGGTTGTAGAGTGAGAGGAATGAAAAGTTCATCAATGAAAGTATTTGTTTGGGGGGAAATTACTTTTCTCCGGGCCTCGGTGTCGCC